>NC_063273.1:13682500-13982500 GCF_910591885.1 Bombus terrestris | reverse complement strand
ACTATTACGTTATAACGTATAACGTTATATTAGATCACTATATGACGTAAAACGTTATATACTATTACGATACAACGTATAACGTTATGTACTATTACGTTATAACGTATAACGTTATATTAGATCACTATATGACGTAAAACGTTATATACTATTACGTTACAACGTGAAACGTTATGTACTATTATGTTAGAAAGTATAACGTTATATTGGATCACTATATGATGTATAACGTTACATACTATTACGTTACAACGTATAACGTTATGTATTATTACGATACAACATATAACGTTGTGTACAATTACGTTATAACGTATAACGATATATCGGTTCACTATATGATGTATAAGGTTATGTACTATTACGTGACAACGTATAACGTTACGTATTTTAACGTTACAACGTATTACGTTATGTACTATTACGTTACAGCGTATAACGTTATGTACTATTACGTTATTACGTATAATATTATATTGGATCACTATATGATGTATAACGTTACATACTATTACCTTACACCGAATAACGTTATATTGGACCTCTATATGACGTAAAACGTTATATACTATTACGTTACAACGTATAACGTTATATTGGATGACTATATGATGTTTAACGTTACATACTATTACGTTACAACGTATAACGTTACGTACTATTACGTTATTACGTATAATATTATATTGGATCACTATTTGATGTATAACGTTACATACTATTACGTTACATCGAATAACGTTATATTGGATCACTGTATAATGTATATCGTTAAATACTATTACGTTACAGCGTGAAACGTTATGTACTATTATGTTGGAAAGTATAACGTTATATTGGATCACTATATGATGTATAACGTCACATACTATTACGTTACAACGTATAACGTTATGTACTATTACGTTATAACGTATAACGTTATATTATATCACTATATGACGCAAAACGTTATATACTATTACGTTACAACGTATAACGTTATGTACTATTACGTTATAACGTATAACGTTATACTAGATCACTATATGACGTAAAACGTTATATACTATTACGTTACAACGTATAACGTTATGTATTATTACATTACAACGTATAACGTTATGTATTATTATGTTACAACGTTTAACTTTATATACTATTACGCTATAGCGTATAACGTTAAATTGGATCACTATATGATGTATAACGTCATATACTATTACGTTACAACGCATAACGTTATGAACTATTACGTTATAACGTATAACGTTATATTGGATTACTATATTTTGTATATCGTTATGTACTATTACATAATAACGTGTAACGTTATATTGGATCACTATATGATGTACATCGATATGTACTATTACGTTATAACGTATAACGTTATATTGGATCACTATATGATGTATATCGTTATGTACTATTACATAATAACGTGTAACGTTATATTGGATCACTATATGATGTATAACGTTATATACTATTACGTAATAACGTATAACGTTATGTACTATTACGTTATAACGTATAACGTTACGTACTATTACGATGAAAAGTATAACGTAATATTGGATCACTATATGATTTCTAACGTTATATACTATTACGTTACAACGTATAACGTTATGTACTATTACGTTATAATGTATAACGTTATATTGGACCACTATATGACGTAAAACGTTATATGCTATTACGTTACAACGTATAACGTTATGTACTATTACGTTATAACGTATAACGGTGTGTACTATTAAGTTATAACGTATAACGTTATATTGGATCACTATATGATGTATAACGTTACATACTATTACGTTACAACGTATAACGTTATGAAATATTTCGTAATAACGTTTATCGTTATGTACTATTACGTTATAACGTGTAACGTTATATTGGATCACTATATGATGTATAACGTGATATACTATTACGTTACAGCGTATAACGTTACGTGCTATTACGATGAAACGTATAACGTAATATTGGATCACTATATGATTTATAACGTCATATACTATTACGTTACAACGTATAACGTTATGTATTATTACGTTACAACGTATAACGTTATATAGTATTACGTGATAACGTATAAAGTTTTGATCTATTAAGTTACAACGTATAACATTATATTGGATCACTATATGATATATAACGTTACATACTATTACCTTACATCGAATAACGTTTTGTTGGACCACTATATGACGTAAAACGTTATATACTATTACGTTACAACGTATAACGTTATGTATTATTATGTTACAACGTTTAACTTTATATACTATTACGCTATAGCGTATAACGTTGAATTGGATCACTATATGATGTATAACGTTATATACTATTACGTTATAACTTATAACGTTATATTGGATTACTATATTTTGTATATCGTTATGTACTATTACATAATAACGTGTACCGTTATATTGGATCACTATATGATGTACATCGATATGTGCTATTACGTTATAACGTATAACGTTATATTGGATCACTATATGATGTATATCGTTATGTACTATTACATAATAACGTGTAACGTTATATTGGATCACTATATGATGTATAACGTTATATACTATTACGTAATAACGTATAACGTTATGTACTATTACGTTATAACGTATAACGTTATATTGGATCACTATATGTTGTATAACGTCATATACTATTACGTTACAACGTATAACGTTATGAACTATTACGTAATAACGTATAAAGGTATGATCTATTAAGTTATAACGTATAACATTATATTGGAACACTATATGATGTATAACATTACATACTATTACGTTACATCGAATAACGTTATATTGGATTACTATATGACGTGAAACGTTATATACTATTACGCTACAACGTATAACGTTATGTATTATTACGTTACAACGTATAACGTTATGTACTATTACGTTACAACGTATAACGTTGTGTACTATTAAGTTATAACGTGTAACGTTATATTGGATCACTATATGATGTATGACGTTATATACTATTGCGTTACAACGTATAACGTTATGTACTATTACGTTATAACGTATAACGTTATATTAGATCACTATATGACGTAAAATGTTGTATACTATTACGTTACAACGTATAACGTTATGTATTATTACGTTATAACGTATAACGTTATATTGGATCACTATATGATGTGTAACATTATATACTATTACGTTACAACGTGAAACGTTATGTACTATTATGTTAGAAAGTATAACGTTATATTGGATCACTATATGATGTATAACGTTACATACTATTACGTTACAACGTATAACGTTATGTACTATTACGTTATAACGTATAACGTTATACTAGATCACTATATGACGTAAAACGTTATATACTATTACGTTACAACGTATAACGTTATGTATTATTACGTTACAACGTATAACGTTATGTACTATTACGTTACATCGTATAACGTTATATTGGATCACTATATGGTGTTTAACGTTATGTACTATTACGTAATAACGTATAAAGTTATGATCTATTATGTTACAACGTATAACATTATATTGGATCACTATATGATGTATAACGTTACATACTATTACCTTACATCGAATAACGTTATATTGGACCACTATATGACGTAAAACGTTATATACTATTACGTTACAACGTATAACGTTATGCATTATTACGTTATAACGTATAACGTTATATTGGATCACTATATGATGTGTAACGTTATATACTATTACCTTACAACGTGAAACGTTATGTACTATTATGTTAGAAAGTATAACGTTATATTGGATCACTATATGATGTATAATGTTACATAGTATTACGTTACAACGTATAACGTTATGTACTATTACGTTATAACGTATAACGTTATACTAGATCACTATATGACGTAAAACGTTATATACTATTTCGTTACAACGAATAACGTTATATTGGATCGCTATATGATGTGTAATGTTATATAATATTACGTTACAACGTGAAACGTTATGTACTATTATGTTAGAACGTATGACATTATATTGGATGACTATATGATGTTTAACGTTACATACTATTACGTTACAACGTATAACGTTATGTACTATTACGTTATAACGTATAACGTTATATTAGATCACTATATGACGTAAAACGTTATATACTATTACGATACAACGTATAACGTTATGTACTATTACGTTATAACGTATAACGTTATATTAGATCACTATATGACGTAAAACGTTATATACTATTACGTTACAACGTGAAACGTTATGTACTATTATGTTAGAAAGTATAACGTTATATTGGATCACTATATGATGTATAACGTTACATACTATTACGTTACAACGTATAACGTTATGTATTATTACGATACAACATATAACGTTGTGTACTATTACGTTATAACGTATAACGATATATCGGTTCACTATATGATGTATAAGGTTATGTACTATTACGTGACAACGTATAACGTTACGTATTTTAACGTTACAACGTATTACGTTATGTACTATTACGTTACAGCGTATAACGTTATGTACTATTACGTTATTACGTATAATATTATATTGGATCACTATATGATGTATAACGTTACATACTATTACCTTACACCGAATAACGTTATATTGGACCTCTATATGACGTAAAACGTTATATACTATTACGTTACAACGTATAACGTTATATTGGATGACTATATGATGTTTAACGTTACATACTATTACGTTACAACGTATAACGTTACGTACTATTACGTTATTACGTATAATATTATATTGGATCACTATTTGATGTATAACGTTACATACTATTACGTTACATCGAATAACGTTATATTGGATCACTGTATAATGTATATCGTTAAATACTATTACGTTACAGCGTGAAACGTTATGTACTATTATGTTGGAAAGTATAACGTTATATTGGATCACTATATGATGTATAACGTCACATACTATTACGTTACAACGTATAACGTTATGTACTATTACGTTATAACGTATAACGTTATATTATATCACTATATGACGCAAAACGTTATATACTATTACGTTACAACGTATAACGTTATGTACTATTACGTTATAACGTATAACGTTATACTAGATCACTATATGACGTAAAACGTTATATACTATTACGTTACAACGTATAACGTTATGTATTATTACGTTACAACGTATAACGTTATGTATTATTATGTTACAACGTTTAACTTTATATACTATTACGCTATAGCGTATAACGTTAAATTGGATCACTATATGATGTATAACGTCATATACTATTACGTTACAACGCATAACGTTATGAACTATTACGTTATAACGTATAACGTTATATTGGATTACTATATTTTGTATATCGTTATGTACTATTACATAATAACGTGTAACGTTATATTGGATCACTATATGATGTACATCGATATGTACTATTACGTTATAACGTATAACGTTATATTGGATCACTATATGATGTATATCGTTATGTACTATTACATAATAACGTGTAACGTTATGTACTATTACGTTATAACGTATAACGTTACGTACTATTACGATGAAAAGTATAACGTAATATTGGATCACTATATGATTTATAACGTTATATACTATTACGTTACAACGTATAACGTTATGTACTATTACGTTATAATGTATAACGTTATATTGGACCACTATATGACGTAAAACGTTATATGCTATTACGTTACAACGTATAACGTTATGTACTATTACGTTATAACGTATAACGGTGTGTACTATTAAGTTATAACGTATAACGTTATATTGGATCACTATATGATGTATAACGTTACATACTATTACGTTACAACGTATAACGTTATGAAATATTTCGTAATAACGTTTATCGTTATGTACTATTACGTTATAACGTGTAACGTTATATTGGATCACTATATGATGTATAACGTGATATACTATTACGTTACAGCGTATAACGTTACGTGCTATTACGATGAAACGTATAACGTAATATTGGATCACTATATGATTTATAACGTCATATACTATTACGTTACAACGTATAACGTTATGTATTATTACGTTACAACGTATAACGTTATATAGTATTACGTGATAACGTATAAAGTTTTGATCTATTAAGTTACAACGTATAACATTATATTGGATCACTATATGATATATAACGTTACATACTATTACCTTACATCGAATAACGTTTTGTTGGACCACTATATGACGTAAAACGTTATATACTATTACGTTACAACGTATAACGTTATGTATTATTATGTTACAACGTTTAACTTTATATACTATTACGCTATAGCGTATAACGTTAAATTGGATCACTATATGATGTATAACGTTATATACTATTACGTTATAACGTATAACGTTATATTGGATTACTATATTTTGTATATCGTTATGTACTATTACATAATAACGTGTACCGTTATATTGGATCACTATATGATGTACATCGATATGTGCTATTACGTTATAACGTATAACGTTATATTGGATCACTATATGATGTATATCGTTATGTACTATTACATAATAACGTGTAACGTTATATTGGATCACTATATGATGTATAACGTTATATACTATTACGTAATAACGTATAACGTTATGTACTATTACGTTATAACGTATAACGTTATATTGGATCACTATATGTTGTATAACGTCATATACTACTACGTTACAACGTATAACGTTATGAACTATTACGTAATAACGTATAAAGGTATGATCTATTAAGTTATAACGTATAACATTATATTGGAACACTATATGATGTATAACATTACATACTATTACGTTACATCGAATAACGTTATATTGGATTACTATATGACGTGAAACGTTATATACTATTACGCTACAACGTATAACGTTATGTATTATTACGTTACAACGTATAACGTTATGTACTATTACGTTACAACGTATAACGTTGTGTACTATTAAGTTATAACGTGTAACGTTATATTGGATCACTATATGATGTATGACGTTATATACTATTGCGTTACAACGTATAACGTTATGTACTATTACGTTATAACGTATAACGTTATATTAGATCACTATATGACGTAAAATGTTGTATACTATTACGTTACAACGTATAACGTTATGTATTATTACGTTATAAGGTATAACGTTATATTGGATCACTATATGATGTGTAACATTATATACTATTACGTTACAACGTGAAACGTTATGTACTATTATGTTAGAAAGTATAACGTTATATTGGATCACTATATGATGTATAACGTTACATACTATTACGTTACAACGTATAACGTTATGTACTATTACGTTATAACGTATAACGTTATACTAGATCACTATATGACGTAAAACGTTATATACTATTACGTTACAACGTATAACGTTATGTATTATTACGTTACAACGTATAACGTTATGTACTATTACGTTACATCGTATAACGTTATATTGGATCACTATATGGTGTTTAACGTTATGTACTATTACGTAATAACGTATAAGGTTATGATCTATTATGTTACAACGTATAACATTATATTGGATCACTATATGATGTATAACGTTACATACTATTACCTTACATCGAATAACGTTATATTGGACCACTATATGACGTAAAACGTTATATACTATTACGTTACAACGTATAACGTTATGCATTATTACGTTATAACGTATAACGTTATATTGGATCACTATATGATGTGTAACGTTATATACTATTACCTTAAAACGTGAAACGTTATGTACTATTATGTTAGATAGTATAACGTTATATTGGATCACTATATGATGTATAATGTTACATAGTATTACGTTACAACGTATAACGTTATGTACTATTACGTTATAACGTATAACGTTATACTAGATCACTATATGACGTAAAACGTTATATACTATTTCGTTACAACGAATAACGTTATATTTGATCGCTATATGATGTGTAATGATATATAATATTACGTTACAACGTGAAACGTTATGTACTATTATGTTAGAACGTATGACATTATATTGGATGACTATATGATGTTTAACGTTACATACTATTACGTTACAACGTATAACGTTATGTACTATTACGTTATAACGTATAACGTTATATTAGATCACTATATGACGTAAAACGTTATATACTATTACGATACAACGTATAACGTTATGTACTATTACGTTATAACGTATAACGTTATATTAGATCACTATATGACGTAAAACGTTATATACTATTACGTTACAACGTGAAACGTTATGTACTATTATGTTAGAAAGTATAACGTTATATTGGATCACTATATGATGTATAACGTTACATACTATTACGTTACAACGTATAACGTTATGTATTATTACGATACAACATATAACGTTGTGTACTATTACGTTATAACGTATAACGATATATCGGTTCACTATATGATGTATAAGGTTATGTACTATTACGTGACAACGTATAACGTTACGTATTTTAACGTTACAACGTATTACGTTATGTACTATTACGTTACAGCGTATAACGTTATGTACTATTACGTTATTACGTATAATATTATATTGGATCACTATATGATGTATAACGTTACATACTATTACCTTACACCGAATAACGTTATATTGGACCTCTATATGACGTAAAACGTTATATACTATTACGTTACAACGTATAACGTTATATTGGATGACTATATGATGTTTAACGTTACATACTATTACGTTACAACGTATAACGTTACGTACTATTACGTTATTACGTATAATATTATATTGGATCACTATTTGATGTATAACGTTACATACTATTACGTTACATCGAATAACGTTATATTGGATCACTGTATAATGTATATCGTTAAATACTATTACGTTACAGCGTGAAACGTTATGTACTATTATGTTGGAAAGTATAACGTTATATTGGATCACTATATGATGTATAACGTCACATACTATTACGTTACAACGTATAACGTTATGTACTATTACGTTATAACGTATAACGTTATACTAGATCACTATATGACGTAAAACGTTATATACTATTACGTTACAACGTATAACGTTATGTATTATTACGTTACAACGTATAACGTTATGTATTATTATGTTACAACGTTTAACTTTATATACTATTACGCTATAGCGTATAACGTTAAATTGGATCACTATATGATGTATAACGTCATATACTATTACGTTACAACGCATAACGTTATGAACTATTACGTTATAACGTATAACGTTATATTGGATTACTATATTTTGTATATCGTTATGTACTATTACATAATAACGTGTAACGTTATATTGGATCACTATATGATGTACATCGATATGTACTATTACGTTATAACGTATAACGTTATATTGGATCACTATATGATGTATATCGTTATGTACTATTACATAATAACGTGTAACGTTATATTGGATCACTATATGATGTATAACGTTATATACTATTACGTAATAACGTATAACGTTATGTACTATTACGTTATAACGTATAACGTTATATTGGATCACTATATGTTGTATAACGTCATATACTATTACGTTACAACGTATAACGTTATGAACTATTACGTAATAACGTATAAAGGTATGATCTATTAAGTTATAACGTATAACATTATATTGGAACACTATATGATGTATAACATTACATACTATTACGTTACATCGAATAACGTTATATTGGACCACTATATGACGTAAAACGTTATATACTATTACGTTACAACGTATAACGTTATGTATTATTACGTTACAACGTGTACCGTTATGTACTATTACGTTACAACGTATAACGTTGTGTACTATTAAGTTATAACGTGTAACGTTATATTGGATCACTATATGATGTATAACGTCACACACTATTACGTTACAACGTATAACGTTATGTACTATTACGTTATAACGTATAACGTTATATTATATCACTATATGACGCAAAACGTTATATACTATTACGTTACAACGTATAACGTTATGTACTATTACGTTATAACGTATAACGTTATACTAGATCACTATATGACGTGGAACGTTATATACTATTACGCTACAACGTATAACGTTATGTATTATTACGTTACAACGTGTACCGTTATGTACTATTACGTTACAACGTATAACGTTATGTATTATTACGTTACAACGTGTACCGTTATGTACTATTACGTTACAACGTATAACGTTGTGTACTATTAAGTTATAACGTGTAACGTTATATTGGATCACTATATGATGTATAACGTTATATACTATTGCGTTACAACGTATAACGTTATGTACTATTACGTTATAACGTATAACGTTATATTGGACCACTATATGACGTAAAACGTTATATGCTATTACGTTACAACGTATAACGTTATGTAGTATTACGTTACAACGTATAACTTTATGTACTATTACGTTATTACGTATAATATTATATTGGATCACTATTTGATGTATAACGTTACATACTATTACGTTACATCGTATAACGTTATATTGGATCACTATATGACGTAAAAGGTTATATACTATTACGTTACAATGTATAACGTTATATACTATTACGTTACAACGTATAACGTTATGTACTATTACGTTATAACGTATAACGGTGTGTACTATTAAGTTATAACGTATAACGTTATATTGGATCACTATATGATGTATAACGTTACATACTATTACGTTACAACGTAAAACGTTATGTATGATTACGTTATAACGTATAACGTTATATTGGATCACTATATGTTGTATAACGTCATATACTATTACGTTACAACGTATAACGTTATGAACTATTTCGTAATAGCGTATATCGTTATGTACTATTACGTTATAACGTATAACGTTATTCTGGATCACTATATGATGCATATCGTTATGTACTATTACATATTAACGTGTAACGTTATATTGGATCACTATATGATGTATAACGTTATATACTATTACATTACAACGTATAACGTTACGTACTATTACGATGAAACGTATAACGTAATATTGGATCACTACATGATTTATAACGTTATATACTATTACGTTACAACGTATAATGTTATGAACTATTACGTTATAATGTATAACGTTATGTACTATTACGATATAACGTATAACGTTATATTGGATCACTATATTATGTGTAACGTTATATACTATTACGTTACAACGTGAAACGTTATGTACTATTATGTTAGAACTTATAACGTTTTATTGGATCACCACATGATGTATAACGTTACATACTATTACGTTACAACGTAAAACGTTACATACTATTAGGTTACATCGAATAACGTTATATTGGACCACTATATGACGTAACACGTTATATACTATTACGTTACAACGTATAACGTTATGAACTATTTCGTAATAACGTATAACGGTATGTACTATTACGTTACAACGCATAACGTTATGAACTATTACGTTATAACGTATAACGTTATATTGGATTACTATATTTTGTATATCGTTATGTGCTATTACATAATAACGTGTAACGTTATATTGGATCACTATATGATGTATAACGTTATATACTATTACGTAATAACGTATAACGTTATGTACTATTACGTTATAACGTATAACGTTATATTGGATCACTATATGTTGTATACCGTCATATACTATTACGTTACAACGTATAACGTTATGAACTATTACGTAATAACGTATAAAGGTATGATCTATTAAGTTATAACGTATAACATTATATTGGAACACTATATGATGTATAACATTACATACTATTACGTTACATCGAATAACGTTATATTGGACCACTATATGACGTAAAACGTTATATACTATTACGTTACAACGTATAACGTTATGTATTATTACGTTACAACGTATAACTTTATGTACTATTACGTTATAACGTATAACGTTATATTGGATCACTATATGTTGTATAACGTCATATACTATTACGTTACAACGCATAACGTTATGAACTATTTCTTAAGAACGTATAACGGTATGTACTATTACGTTATTACGTATAATATTATATTGGATCACTATTTGATGTATAACGTTACATACTATTACGTTACATCGAATAACGTTATATTGGATCACTGTATAATGTATATCGTTAAATACTATTACGTTACAACGTGAAACGTTATGTACTATTATGTTGGAAAGTATAACGTTATATTGGATCACTATATGATGTATAACGTCACATACTATTACGTTACAACGTATAACGTTATGTACTATTACGTTATAACGTATAACGTTATATTATATCACTATATGACGCAAAACGTTATATACTATTACGTTACAACGTATAACGTTATGTACTATTACGTTATAACGTATAACGTTATACTAGATCACTATATGACGTGGAACGTTATATACTATTACGCTACAACGTATAACGTTATGTATTATTACGTTACAACGTGTACCGTTATGTACTATTACGTTACAACGTATAACGTTGTGTACTATTAAGTTATAACGTGTAACGTTATATTGGATCACTATATGATGTATAACGTTATATACTATTGCGTTACAACGTATAACGTTATGTACTATTACGTTATAACGTATAACGTTTTATTGGATCACTATATGTTGTATAGCGTCATATACTATTACGTTACAACGTATAACGTTATGAACTATTTCGTAATAACGTATAAAGGTATGATCTATTAAGTTATAACGTATAACATTATATTGGATCACCGTATGATGTATAACGTTATATACTATTACGTTACAACGTGAAACGTTATGTACTATTACGTTATAACGTATAACGTTATGAACTATTACGTTATAATGTATAACGTTATGTACTATTACGTTATAACGTAGAACGTTATACTAGATCACTATATGATGTAAAACGTTATATACTATTACGTTACAACGAATAACGTTATGAACTATTTCGTAATAACGTATAACGGTATGTACTATTACGTTATAACGTATAACGTTATATTGATCACTATATGATGCATATCGTTATGTACTATTACGTTATAACGTATAACGATATATTGGATCACTATATGACGTAAAACGTTATGTATTAGTACGTTACAACGTATAACGTTATGTATTATTATGTTACAACGTTTAACTTTATATACTATTACGCTATAGCGTATAACGTTAAATTGGATCACTATATGATGTATAACGTCATATACTATTACGTTACAACGCATAACGTTATGAACTATTACGTTATAACGTATAACGTTATATTGGATTACTATATTTTGTATATCGTTATGTACTATTACATAATAACGTGTAACGTTATATTGGATCACTATATGATGTACATCGATATGTACTATTACGTTATAACGTATAACGTTATATTGGATCACTATATGATGTATATCGTTATGTACTATTACATAATAACGTGTAACGTTATATTGGATCACTATATGATGTATAACGTTATATACTATTACGTAATAACGTATAACGTTATGTACTATTACGTTATAACGTATAACGTTATATTGGATCACTATATGTTGTATACCGTCATATACTATTACGTTACAACGTATAACGTTATGAACTATTACGTAATAACGTATAAAGGTATGTACTATTACGTTATTACGTATAATATTATATTGGATCACTATTTGATGTATAACGTTACATACTATTACGTTACATCGAATAACGTTATATTGGATCACTGTATAATGTATATCGTTAAATACTATTACGTTACAACGTGAAACGTTATGTACTATTATGTTGGAAAGTATAACGTTATATTGGATCACTATATGATGTATAACGTCATATACTATTACGTTACATCGAATAACGTTATATTGGATTACTATATGACGTGAAACGTTATATACTATTACGCTACAACGTATAACGTTATGTATTATTACGTTACAACGTATAACGTTATGTACTATTACGTTACAACGTATAACGTTGTGTACTATTAAGTTATAACGTGTAACGTTATATTGGATCACTATATGATGTATAACGTTATATACTATTGCGTTACAACGTATAACGTTATGTACTATTAGGTTATAACGTATAACGTTATATTAGATCACTATATGACGTAAAATGTTATATACTATTACGTTACAACGTATAACGTTATGTATTATTACGTTATAACGTATAACGTTATATTGGATCACTATATGATGTGTAACGTTATATACTATTACGTTACAACGTGAAACGTTATGAACTATTATGTTAGAAAGTATAACGTTATATTGGATCACTATATGATGTATAACGTTACATACTATTACGTTACAACGTATAACGTTATGTATTATTACGATACAACATATAACGTTGTGTACTATTACGTTATAACGTATAACGATATATCGGTTCACTATATGATGTATAAGGTTATGTACTATTACGTGACAACGTATAACGTTACGTATTTTAACGTTACAACGTATTACGTTATGTACTATTACGTTACAGCGTATAACGTTATGTACTATTACGTTATTACGTATAATATTATATTGGATCACTATATGATGTATAACGTTACATACTATTACCTTACACCGAATAACGTTATATTGGACCTCTATATGACGTAAAACGTTATATACTATTACGTTACAACGTATAACGTTATATTGGATGACTATATGATGTTTAACGTTACATACTATTACGTTACAACGTATAACGTTACGTACTATTACGTTATTACGTATAATATTATATTGGATCACTATTTGATGTATAACGTTACATACTATTACGTTACATCGAATAACGTTATATTGGATCACTGTATAATGTATATCGTTAAATACTATTACGTTACAGCGTGAAACGTTATGTACTATTATGTTGGAAAGTATAACGTTATATTGGATCACTATATGATGTATAACGTCACATACTATTACGTTACAACGTATAACGTTATGTACTATTACGTTATAACGTATAACGT
The DNA here is from genome assembly GCF_910591885.1 of Bombus terrestris. Classification (NCBI taxonomy): domain Eukaryota; kingdom Metazoa; phylum Arthropoda; class Insecta; order Hymenoptera; family Apidae; genus Bombus; species Bombus terrestris. Next base: position 13,967,476 of record NC_063273.1, on the reverse strand, counting down.
TATACTAGATCACTATATGACGTAAAACGTTATATACTATTACGTTACAACGTATAACGTTATGTATTATTACGTTACAACGTATAACGTTATGTATTATTATGTTACAACGTTTAACTTTATATACTATTACGCTATAGCGTATAACGTTAAATTGGATCACTATATGATGTATAACGTCATATACTATTACGTTACAACGCATAACGTTATGAACTATTACGTTATAACGTATAACGTTATATTGGATTACTATATTTTGTATATCGTTATGTACTATTACATAATAACGTGTAACGTTATATTGGATCACTATATGATGTACATCGATATGTACTATTACGTTATAACGTATAACGTTATATTGGATCACTATATGATGTATATCGTTATGTACTATTACATAATAACGTGTAACGTTATATTGGATCACTATATGATGTATAACGTTATATACTATTACGTAATAACGTATAACGTTATGTACTATTACGTTATAACGTATAACGTTATATTGGATCACTATATGTTGTATAACGTCATATACTATTACGTTACAACGTATAACGTTATGAACTATTACGTAATAACGTATAAAGGTATGATCTATTAAGTTATAACGTATAACATTATATTGGAACACTATATGATGTATAACATTACATACTATTACGTTACATCGAATAACGTTATATTGGACCACTATATGACGTAAAACGTTATATACTATTACGTTACAACGTATAACGTTATGTATTATTACGTTACAACGTGTACCGTTATGTACTATTACGTTACAACGTATAACGTTGTGTACTATTAAGTTATAACGTGTAACGTTATATTGGATCACTATATGATGTATAACGTCACACACTATTACGTTACAACGTATAACGTTATGTACTATTACGTTATAACGTATAACGTTATATTATATCACTATATGACGCAAAACGTTATATACTATTACGTTACAACGTATAACGTTATGTACTATTACGTTATAACGTATAACGTTATACTAGATCACTATATGACGTGGAACGTTATATACTATTACGCTACAACGTATAACGTTATGTATTATTACGTTACAACGTGTACCGTTATGTACTATTACGTTACAACGTATAACGTTATGTATTATTACGTTACAACGTGTACCGTTATGTACTATTACGTTACAACGTATAACGTTGTGTACTATTAAGTTATAACGTGTAACGTTATATTGGATCACTATATGATGTATAACGTTATATACTATTGCGTTACAACGTATAACGTTATGTACTATTACGTTATAACGTATAACGTTTTATTGGATCACTATATGTTGTATAGCGTCATATACTATTACGTTACAACGTATAACGTTATGAACTATTTCGTAATAACGTATAAAGGTATGATCTATTAAGTTATAACGTATAACATTATATTGGATCACCGTATGATGTATAACGTTATATACTATTACGTTACAACGTGAAACGTTATGTACTATTACGTTATAACGTATAACGTTACGTACTATTACGATGAAAAGTATAACGTAATATTGGATCACTATATGATTTATAACGTTATATATTATTACGTTACAACGTATAACGTTATGTACTAGTACGTTATAATGTATAACGTTATATTGGACCACTATATGACGTAAAACGTTATATGCTATTACGTTACAACGTATAACGTTATGTAGTATTACGTTACAACGTATAACTTTATGTACTATTACGTTATTACGTATAATATTATATTGGATCACTATTTGATGTATAACGTTACATACTATTACGTTACATCGTATAACGTTATATTGGATCACTATATGACGTAAAAGGTTATATACTATTACGTTACAATGTATAACGTTATATACTATTACGTTACAACGTATAACGTTATGTACTATTACGTTATAACGTATAACGGTGTGTACTATTAAGTTATAACGTATAACGTTATATTGGATCACTATATGATGTATAACGTTACATACTATTACGTTACAACGTAAAACGTTATGTATGATTACGTTATTACGTATAACGTTATATTGGATCACTATATGTTGTATAACGTCATATACTATTACGTTACAACGTATAACGTTATGAACTATTTCGTAATAGCGTATATCGTTATGTACTATTACGTTATAACGTATAACGTTATTCTGGATCACTATATGATGCATATCGTTATGTACTATTACATATTAACGTGTAACGTTATATTGGATCACTATATGATGTATAACGTTATATACTATTACATTACAACGTATAACGTTACGTACTATTACGATGAAACGTATAACGTAATATTGGATCACTACATGATTTATAACGTTATATACTATTACGTTACAACGTATAATGTTATGAACTATTACGTTATAATGTATAACGTTATGTACTATTACGATATAACGTATAACGTTATATTGGATCACTATATTATGTGTAACGTTATATACTATTACGTTACAACGTGAAACGTTATGTACTATTATGTTAGAACTTATAACGTTTTATTGGATCACCACATGATGTATAACGTTACATACTATTACGTTACAACGTAAAACGTTACATACTATTAGGTTACATCGAATAACGTTATATTGGACCACTATATGACGTAACACGTTATATACTATTACGTTACAACGTATAACGTTATGAACTATTTCGTAATAACGTATAACGGTATGTACTATTACGTTATAACGTATAACGTTATATTGATCACTATATGATGTATATCGTTATGTACTATTACGTTATAACGTATAACGATATATTGGATCACTATATGACGTAAAACGTTATGTATTATTACGTTACAACGTATAACGTTATGTATTATTATGTTACAACGTTTAACTTTATATACTATTACGCTATAGCGTATAACGTTAAATTGGATCACTATATGATGTATAACGTCATATACTATTACGTTACAACGCATAACGTTATGAACTATTACGTTATAACGTATAACGTTATATTGGATTACTATATTTTGTATATCGTTATGTACTATTACATAATAACGTGTAACGTTATATTGGATCACTATATGATGTACATCGATATGTACTATTACGTTATAATGTATAACGTTATATTGGATCACTATATGATGTATATCGTTATGTACTATTACCTAATAACGTGTAACGTTATATTGGATCACTATATGATGTATAACGTTATATACTATTACGTAATAACGTATAACGTTATGTACTATTACGTTATAACGTATAACGTTATATTGGATCACTATATGTTGTATAACGTCATATACTATTACGTTACAACGTATAACGTTATGAACTATTACGTAATAACGTATAAAGGTATGTTCTATTAAGTTATAACGTATAACATTATATTGGAACACTATATGATGTATAACATTACATACTATTACGTTACATCGAATAACGTTATATTGGACCACTATATGACGTAAAACGTTATATACTATTACGTTACAACGTATAACGTTATGTATTATTACGTTACAACGTATAACTTTATGTACTATAACGTTATAACGTATAACGTTATATTGGATCACTATATGTTGTATAACGTCATATACTGTTACGTTACAACGCATAACGTTATGAACTATTTCTTAAGAACGTATAACGGTATGTACTATTACGTTATTACGTATAAAATTATATTGGATCACTATTTGATGTATAACGTTACATACTATTACGTTACATCGAATAACGTTATATTGGATCACTGTATAATGTATATCGTTAAATACTATTACGTTACAACGTGAAACGTTATGTACTATTATGTTGGAAAGTATAACGTTATATTGGATCACTATATGATGTATAACGTCACATACTATTACGTTACAACGTATAACGTTATGTACTATTACGTTATAACGTATAACGTTATATTATATCACTATATGACGCAAAACGTTATATACTATTACGTTACAACGTATAACGTTATGTACTATTACGTTATAACGTATAACGTTATACTAGATCACTATATGACGTGGAACGTTATATACTATTACGCTACAACGTATAACGTTATGTATTATTACGTTACAACGTGTACCGTTATGTACTATTACGTTACAACGTATAACGTTGTGTACTATTAAGTTATAACGTGTAACGTTATATTGGATCACTATATGATGTATAACGTTATATACTATTGCGTTACAACGTATAACGTTATGTACTATTACGTTATAACGTATAACGTTTTATTGGATCACTATATGTTGTATAGCGTCATATACTATTACGTTACAACGTATAACGTTATGAACTATTTCGTAATAACGTATAAAGGTATGATCTATTAAGTTATAACGTATAACATTATATTGGATCACCGTATGATGTATAACGTTATATACTATTACGTTACAACGTGAAACGTTATGTACTATTACGTTATAACGTATAACGTTATGAACTATTACGTTATAATGTATAACGTTATGTACTATTGCGTTATAACGTATAACGTTATATTGGATCACTATATGATGTGTAACGTTATATACTATTACGTTGTAACGTAAAACGTTATGTACTATTATGTTAGAACTTATAACGTTTTATTGGATCACCATATGATGTATAACGTTACATACTATTACGTTACAACGTAAAACGTTACATACTATTACGTTACATTCGAATAACGTTATATTGGACCACTATATGACGTAAAACGTTATATACTATTACGTTTCGACGTATAACGTTATGTATTATTACGTTACAACGTATAACTTTATGTACTATTACGTTACATCGAATAACGTTATATTGGATCACTATATGACGTAAAACGTTATATACTATTACCTTAAAACGTATAACGTTATGTATTATTACGTTACAAATTATAACGTTATGTACTATTATGTTAGAACTTATAACGTTTTATTGGATCACCATATGATGTATAACGTTACATACTATTACGTTACAACGTAAAACGTTACATACTATTAGGTTACATCGAATAACGTTATATTGGACCACTATATGACGTAACACGTTATATACTATTACGTTACAACGTATAACGTTATGAACTATTTCGTAATAACGTATAACGGTATGTACTATTACGTTATAACGTATAACGTTATATTGATCACTATATGATGCATATCGTTATGTACTATTACGTTATAACGTATAACGATATATTGGATCACTATATGACGTAAAACGTTATGTATTATTACGTTACAACGTATAACGTTATGTATTATTATGTTACAACGTTTAACTTTATATACTATTACGCTATAGCGTATAACGTTAAATTGGATCACTATATGATGTATAACGTCATATACTATTACGTTACAACGCATAACGTTATGAACTATTACGTTATAACGTATAACGTTATATTGGATTACTATATTTTGTATATCGTTATGTACTATTACATAATAACGTGTAACGTTATATTGGATCACTATATGATGTACATCGATATGTACTATTACGTTATAACGTATAACGTTATATTGGATCACTATATGATGTATATCGTTATGTACTATTACATAATAACGTGTAACGTTATATTGGATCACTATATGATGTATAACGTTATATACTATTACGTAATAACGTATAACGTTATGTACTATTACGTTATAACGTATAACGTTATATTGGATCACTATATGTTGTATACCGTCATATACTATTACGTTACAACGTATAACGTTATGAACTATTACGTAATAACGTATAAAGGTATGATCTATTAAGTTATAACGTATAACATTATATTGGAACACTATATGATGTATAACATTACATACTATTACGTTACATCGAATAACGTTATATTGGACCACTATATGACGTAAAACGTTATATACTATTACGTTACAACGTATAACGTTATGTATTATTACGTTACAACGTATAACTTTATGTACTATTACGTTATAACGTATAACGTTATATTGGATCACTATATGTTGTATAACGTCATATACTATTACGTTACAACGCATAACGTTATGAACTATTTCTTAAGAACGTATAACGGTATGTACTATTACGTTATTACGTATAATATTATATTGGATCACTATTTGATGTATAACGTTACATACTATTACGTTACATCGAATAACGTTATATTGGATCACTGTATAATGTATATCGTTAAATACTATTACGTTACAACGTGAAACGTTATGTACTATTATGTTGGAAAGTATAACGTTATATTGGATCACTATATGATGTATAACGTCACATACTATTACGTTACAACGTATAACGTTATGTACTATTACGTTATAACGTATAACGTTATATTATATCACTATATGACGCAAAACGTTATATACTATTACGTTACAACGTATAACGTTATGTACTATTACGTTATAACGTATAACGTTATACTAGATCACTATATGACGTGGAACGTTATATACTATTACGCTACAACGTATAACGTTATGTATTATTACGTTACAACGTGTACCGTTATGTACTATTACGTTACAACGTATAACGTTGTGTACTATTAAGTTATAACGTGTAACGTTATATTGGATCACTATATGATGTATAACGTTATATACTATTGCGTTACAACGTATAACGTTATGTACTATTACGTTATAACGTATAACGTTTTATTGGATCACTATATGTTGTATAGCGTCATATACTATTACGTTACAACGTATAACGTTATGAACTATTTCGTAATAACGTATAAAGGTATGATCTATTAAGTTATAACGTATAACATTATATTGGATCACCGTATGATGTATAACGTTATATACTATTACGTTACAACGTGAAACGTTATGTACTATTACGTTATAACGTATAACGTTATGAACTATTACGTTATAATGTATAACGTTATGTACTATTACGTTATAACGTAGAACGTTATACTAGATCACTATATGATGTAAAACGTTATATACTATTACGTTACAACGAATAACGTTATGAACTATTTCGTAATAACGTATAACGGTATGTACTATTACGTTATAACGTATAACGTTATATTGATCACTATATGATGCATATCGTTATGTACTATTACGTTATAACGTATAACGATATATTGGATCACTATATGACGTAAAACGTTATGTATTAGTACGTTACAACGTATAACGTTATGTATTATTATGTTACAACGTTTAACTTTATATACTATTACGCTATAGCGTATAACGTTAAATTGGATCACTATATGATGTATAACGTCATATACTATTACGTTACAACGCATAACGTTATGAACTATTACGTTATAACGTATAACGTTATATTGGATTACTATATTTTGTATATCGTTATGTACTATTACATAATAACGTGTAACGTTATATTGGATCACTATATGATGTACATCGATATGTACTATTACGTTATAACGTATAACGTTATATTGGATCACTATATGATGTATATCGTTATGTACTATTACATAATAACGTGTAACGTTATATTGGATCACTATATGATGTATAACGTTATATACTATTACGTAATAACGTATAACGTTATGTACTATTACGTTATAACGTATAACGTTATATTGGATCACTATATGTTGTATACCGTCATATACTATTACGTTACAACGTATAACGTTATGAACTATTACGTAATAACGTATAAAGGTATGATCTATTAAGTTATAACGTATAACATTATATTGGAACACTATATGATGTATAACATTACATACTATTACGTTACATCGAATAACGTTATATTGGACCACTATATGACGTAAAACGTTATATACTATTACGTTACAACGTATAACGTTATGTATTATTACGTTACAACGTATAACTTTATGTACTATTACGTTATAACGTATAACGTTATATTGGATCACTATATGTTGTATAACGTCATATACTATTACGTTACAACGCATAACGTTATGAACTATTTCTTAAGAACGTATAACGGTATGTACTATTACGTTATTACGTATAATATTATATTGGATCACTATTTGATGTATAACGTTACATACTATTACGTTACATCGAATAACGTTATATTGGATCACTGTATAATGTATATCGTTAAATACTATTACGTTACAACGTGAAACGTTATGTACTATTATGTTGGAAAGTATAACGTTATATTGGATCACTATATGATGTATAACGTCACATACTATTACGTTACAACGTATAACGTTATGTACTATTACGTTATAACGTATAACGTTATATTATATCACTATATGACGCAAAACGTTATATACTATTACGTTACAACGTATAACGTTATGTACTATTACGTTATAACGTATAACGTTATACTAGATCACTATATGACGTGGAACGTTATATACTATTACGCTACAACGTATAACGTTATGTATTATTACGTTACAACGTGTACCGTTATGTACTATTACGTTACAACGTATAACGTTGTGTACTATTAAGTTATAACGTGTAACGTTATATTGGATCACTATATGATGTATAACGTTATATACTATTGCGTTACAACGTATAACGTTATGTACTATTACGTTATAACGTATAACGTTTTATTGGATCACTATATGTTGTATAGCGTCATATACTATTACGTTACAACGTATAACGTTATGAACTATTTCGTAATAACGTATAAAGGTATGATCTATTAAGTTATAACGTATAACATTATATTGGATCACCGTATGATGTATAACGTTATATACTATTACGTTACAACGTGAAACGTTATGTACTATTACGTTATAACGTATAACGTTATGAACTATTACGTTATAATGTATAACGTTATGTACTATTGCGTTATAACGTATAACGTTATATTGGATCACTATATGATGTGTAACGTTATATACTATTACGTTGTAACGTAAAACGTTATGTACTATTATGTTAGAACTTATAACGTTTTATTGGATCACCATATGATGTATAACGTTACATACTATTACGTTACAACGTAAAACGTTACATACTATTACGTTACATTCGAATAACGTTATATTGGACCACTATATGACGTAAAACGTTATATACTATTACGTTTCGACGTATAACGTTATGTATTATTACGTTACAACGTATAACTTTATGTACTATTACGTTACATCGAATAACGTTATATTGGATCACTATATGACGTAAAACGTTATATACTATTAGCTTACAACGTATAACGTTATGTATTATTACGTTACAAATTATAACGTTATGTACTATTACGTTATAACGTATAACGATATATTGGTTCACTATATGATGTATAAGGTTATATACTATTACGTTACAACGTATAACGTTATATTGGATCACTATATGATGTATAACGTTATATAATATTACGTTACATCGTATAACGTTTTTGACAATTTCGTAATAACGCATAATGTTATGTAGTGCTACATAATAAAGTGTAGCGTTATATACTATTGCGTTATAACGTATAACGTTAAATTAGATCACTATGTGATGTATAACGTTATCTACTATTACGTTACACCGAATAACGTTATATTGGATCACTATATGACGTAAAAAGTTATATACTATTACGTTACAAGGTATAACGTTGTGTACTATTAAGTTATAACGTATAACGTTATATTGGATCACTATATGGTGTTTAACGTTATATACTATTACGTAATAACGTATAAAGTTATGATCTATTAAGTTACAACGTATAACATTATATTGGATCACTATATGATGTATAACGTTACATACTATTACGTTACAACGTATAACGTTATGTACTATTACGTTATAACGTATAACGTTATATTGGATCACTATATGTTGTATAACGTCATATACTATTACGTTACATCGAATAACGTTATATTGGATTACTATATGACGTGAAACGTTATATACTATTACGCTACAACGTATAACGTTATGTATTATTACGTTACAACGTATAACGTTATGTACTATTACGTTATAACGTATAACGTTATACTAGATCACTACATGACGTAAAACGTTATATACTATTACGTTACAACGTATAACGTTATGTATTATTACGTTACAGCGTATAACGTTATGTACTATTACGTTACATCGTATAACGTTATATTGGATCACTATATGGTGTTTAACGTTATGTACTATTACGTAATAACGTATAAAGTTATGATCTATTATGTTACAACGTATAACATTATATTGGATAACTATATGATGTATAACGTTACATACTATTACCTTACATCGAATAACGTTATATTGGACCACTATATGACGTAAAACGATATATACTATTACGTTACAACGTATAACGTTATGCATTATTACGTTATAACGTATAACGTTATATTGGATCACTATATGATGTGTAACGTTATATACTATTACGTTACAACGTGAAACGTTATGTACTATTATGTTAGAAAGTATAACGTTATATTGGATCACTATATGATGTATAACGTTACATACTATTACGTTACAACGTATAACGTTATGTACTATTACGTTATAACGTAGAACGTTATACTAGATCACTATATGATGTAAAACGTTATATACTATTACGTTACAACGAATAACGTTATATTGGATCGCTATATGATGTGTAATGTTATATAATATTACGTTACAACGTGAAACGTTATGTACTATTATGTTAGAAAGTATAACGTTATATTGGATCACTATATGATGTATAACGTTACATACTATTACGTTACATCGAATAACGTTATATTGGATCACTGTATAATGTATATCGTTAAATACTATTACGTTACAACGTGAAACGTTACGTACTATTATGTTGGAAAGTATAACGTTATATTGGATCACTATATGATGTATAACGTTATATACTATTACGTTATAACGTATAACGTTATATTGGATTACTATATTTTGTATATCGTTATGTACTATTACATAATAACGTGTAACGTTATATTGGATCACTATATGATGTACATCGATATGTACTATTACGTTATAACGTATAACGTTATATTGGATCACTATATGATGTATATCGTTATGTACTATTACATAATAACGTGTAACGTTATATTGGGTCACTATATGATGTATAACGTTATATACTATTACGTAATAACGTATAACGTTATGTACTATTACGTTATAACATATAACGTTATATTGGATCACTATATGATGTGTAACGTTATATACTATTACGTTACAACGTGAAACGTTACATACTATTTCGTTAGAAATTATAACGTTATATTGGATCACTATATGATGTATAACGTTACAAACTATTATGTTACAACGTATAATGTTATGTACTATTACGTTATAACGTATAACGTTATACTAGATCACTATATGACGTAAAACGTTATATACTATTACGTTACAACGTATAACGTTATGTATTATTACGTTACAACGTATAACGTTATGTACTATTACATTATAACGTATAACGTTATGTACTATTACGCTATAACGTATAACGATATATTGGTTCACTATATGATGTATAAGGTTATATACTATTACGTTACAACGTATAACATTATGTAGTATTACGTTATAACGTAAAACGTTACATACTATTACGTTACATCGAATAACGTTATATTGGATCACTATATGACGTAAAACGTTATATACTATTACGTTACAAGGTATAACGTTATCCTCTATTACGTTATAACGTATAACGCTATATTAGAATCACTATATGACGTATATCGTTAAATACTATTACGTAATAACGTATAACGCTATGTACTATTACGTTATAACGTATAACGTTATATTGGATCACTATATGATGTGTAACATTATATACCATTACGCTACAACGTATAACGTTGTGTACTATTACGCTATAATGTATAACGTTATGTACTATTACGTTATAACGTATAACGTTATATTGGATCGCTATATGATGTGTAATGTTATATAATATTACGTTTCAACGTGAAACGTTATGTACTATTATGTTAGAACGTATGACGTTATATTGGATGACTATATGATGTTTAACGTTACATACTATTACGTTACAACGTATAACGTTATGTACTATCACGTTATTACGTATAATATTATACTGGATCACTATTTGAAGTATAACGTTACATACTATTACCTTACATCGAATAACGTTTTATTGGACCACCATATGACGTAAAACGTTATATACTATTACGTTACAACGTATAACGTTATGTATTATTATGTTACAACGTTTAACTTTATGTACTATTACGCTATAGCGTATAACGTTAAATTGGATCACTATATGATGTATAACGTTATATACTATTACGTTATAACGTATAGCGTTATATTGGATCACTATATTTTGTATATCGTTATGTACTATTACATAATAACGTGAAACGTTATATTGGATCACTATATGATGTACATCGATATGTACTATTACGTTATAACGTATAACGTTATGTACTATTACGATATAACGTATAACGTTATACTGGCTCACTATATTATGTGTAACGTTATATACTATTGCGTTACAACGTGAAACGTTATGTACTATTATGTTAGAACTTATAACGTTTTATTGGATCACCATATGATGTATAACGTTACATACTATTACGTTACAACGTATAACGTTACATAATATTTCGTTACATCGAATAACGTTATATTGGACCACTATATGACGTAAAACGTTATATACTATTACATTACAACGTGCAACGTTATGTATTATTACGTTACAACGTATAACGTTATGAACTATTACGTTATAATGTATAACGTTATGTACTATTGCGTTATAACGTATAACGTTATATTGGATCGCTATATGATGTGTAATGTTATATAATATTACGTTACAACGTGAAACGTTATGTACTATTATGTTAGAACGTATAATATTATACTGGATCACTATTTGAAGTATAACGTTACATACTATTACCTTACATCGAATAACGTTTTATTGGACCACTATATGACGTAAAACGTTATATACTATTACGCTACAACGCATAACGTTATGTATTATTATGTTACAACGTTTAACTTTATGTACTATTACGCTATAGCGTATAACGTTAAATTGGATCACTATATGATGTATAACGTTATATACTATTACGTTATAACGTATAACGTTATATTGGATCACTATATCTTGTATATCCTTATGTACTATTACATAATAACGTGAAACGTTATATTGGATCACTATATGATGTACATCGATATGTACTATTACGTTATAACGTATAACGTTATATTGGATCACTATATGATGTATATCGTTATGTACTATTACATAATAACGTGTAACGTTATATTGGATCACTATATGATGTATAACGTTATATACTATTACGTAATAACGTATAACGTTATGTACTATTACGATATAACGTATAACGTTATACTGGCTCACTATATTATGTGTAACGTTATATACTATTGCGTTACAACGTGAAACGTTATGTACTATTATGTTAGAACTTATAACGTTTTATTGGATCACCATATGATGTATAACGTTACATACTATTACGTTACAACGTATAACGTTACATAATATTTCGTTACATCGAATAACGTTATATTGGACCACTATATGACGTAAAACGTTATATACTATTACGTTACAACGTGTAACGTTATGTATTATTACGTTACAACGTATAACGTTATGAAATATTACGTTATAATGTATAACGTTATGTACTATTGCGTTATAACGTATAACGTTATATTGGATCACCATATGATGTATAACGTTACATACTATTACCTTACAACGTAAAACGTTACATACTATTACGTTACACCGAATAACGTTATATTGGACCACTATATGACGTAAAACGTTATATACTATTACGTTTCGACGTATAACGTTATGTATTATTACGTTACAACGTATAACTTTATGTACTATTACGTTACCTCGAATAACGTTATATTGGATCACTATATGACGTAAAACGTTATATACTATTACCTTACAACGTATAACGTTATGTATTATTACGTTACAAATTATAACGTTATGTACTATTGCGTTTTAACGTATAACGATATATTGGATCACTATATGATGTATAACGTTATATAATATTACGTTACATCGTATAACGTTTTTGACAATTTCGTAATAACGCATAATGTTATGTAGTGCTACATAATAAAGTGTAGCGTTATATACTATTGCGTTATAACGTATAACGTTAAATTAGATCACTATGTGATGTATAACGTTATCTACTATTACGTTACACCGAATAACGTTATATTGGATCACTATATGACGTAAAAAGTTATATACTATTACGTTACAAGGTATAACGTTGTGTACTATTAAGTTATAACGTATATCGTTATATTGGATCACTATATGGTGTTTAACGTTATATACTATTACGTAATAACGTATAAAGTTATGATCTATTAAGTTACAACGTATAACATTATATTGGATCACTATATGATGTATAACGTTACATACTATTACGTTACAACGTATAACGTTATGTACTATTACGTTATAACGTATAACGTTATATTGGATCACTATATGTTGTATAACGTCATATACTATTACGTTACATCGAATAACGTTATATTGGATTACTATATGACGTGAAACGTTATATACTATTACGCTACAACGTATAACGTTATGTATTATTACGTTACAACGTATAACGTTATGTACTATTACGTTACAACGTATAACGTTGTGTACTATTAAGTTATAACGTGTAACGTTATATTGGATCACTATATGATGTATAACGTTATATACTATTGCGTTACAACGTATAACGTTATGTACTATTAGGTTATAACGTATAACGTTATATTAGATCACTATATGACGTAAAATGTTATATACTATTACGTTACAACGTATAACGTTATGTATTATTACGTTATAACGTATAACGTTATATTGGATCACTATATGATGTGTAACGTTATATACTATTACGTTACAACGTGAAACGTTATGTACTATTATGTTAGAAAGTATAACGTTATATTGGATCACTATATGATGTATAACGTTACATACTATTGCGTTACAACGTATAACGTTATGTACTATTACGTTATAACGTATAACGTTATACTAGATCACTATATGACGTAAAACGTTATATACTATTACGTTACAACGTATAACGTTATGTATTATTACGTTACAACGTATAACTTTATGTACTATTACGTTATAACGTATAACGTTATATTGGATCTCTATATGTTGTATAACGTCATATACTATTACGTTACAACGCATAACGTTATGAACTATTTCTTAAGAACGTATAACGGTATGTGCTATTACGTTATAACGTATAACGTTATATGGATCACTATATGATGTATATCGTTATGTACTATTACGTTATAACGTATAACGACATATTAGATAACTATATGACGTAAAACGTTATGTACTATTACGTTACAACGTATAACGTTGTGTACAATTAAGTTATAACGTATAACGTTATATTGGATCACTATATGATGTATAACGTTACATACTATTACGTTACAACGTATAACGTTATGTACGATTACGTTATAACGTATAACGTTATTGGATCACTATATGTTGTATAACGTCATATACTATTACGTTACAAGGTATAACGTTATGAACTATTTCGTAATAACGTATATCGTTATGTACTATTACGTTATAACGTATAACGATATATTAGATAACTATATGACGTAAAACGTTATGTACTATTACGTTACAACGTATAACGTTGTGTGCAATTAAGTTATAACGTATAACGTTATATTGGATCACTATATGATGTATAACGTTACATACTATTACGTTACAACGTATAACGTTATGTACGATTACGTTGTAACGTATAACGTTATTGGATCACTATATGTTGTATAACGTCATATACTATTACGTTACAACGTATAACGTTATGAACTATTTCGTAATAACGTATATCGTTATGTACTATTACGTTATAACGTATAACGTTATTCTGGATCACTATATGATGCATATCGTTATGTACTATTACATATTAACGTGTAACGTTATATTGTATCACTATATGATGTATAACGTTATATACCATTACATTACAACGTATAACGTTGCGTACTATTACGATGAAACGTATAACGTAATATTGGATCACTATATGATTTATAACGTTATATACTATTACGTTACAACGTATAATGTTATGAACTATTACGTTATAATGTATAACGTTATGTACTATTACGATATAACGTATAACGTTATATTGGATCACTATATTATGTGTAACGTTATATACTATTACGTTACAACGTGAAACGTTATGTACTATTATGTTAGAACTTATAACGCTTTATTGGATCACCATATGATGTATAACGTTACATACTATTACCTTACAACGTAAAACGTTACATACTATTACGTTACATCGAATAACGTTATATTGGACCACTATATGACGTAAAACGTTATATACTATTACGTTACAACGTATAACGTTATGTATTATTACGGTACAACGTATAACTTTATGTACTATTACGTTATAACGTATATCGTTATATTGGATCACTATATGTCGTATAACGTCATATACTACTACGTTACAACGTATAACGTTATGAACTATTTCGTAATAACGTATAACGGTATGTACTATTACGTTATAACGTATAACGTTATATTGATCACTATATGATGTATATCGTTATGTACTATTACGTTATAACGTATAACGATATATTGGATCACTATATGACGTAAAACGTTATGTACTATTACGTTACAACGTATAACGTTGTGTACAATTAAGTTATAACGTATAACGTTATATTGGATCACTATATGGTGTATAACGTTACATACTATTACATTACAACGTACAACGTTATGTGCAATTACGTTATAACGTATAACGTTATACTGGATCACTATATGGTGTATAACGTTATTTACAGTTACGTTAAATCGTATAACGTTACGTACCATTACGATGAAACGTATAACGTAATATTGGATCACTATATGATTTATAACGTTATATACTATTACGTTACAACGTATAACGTTATGAAGTATTACGTTATAATGTATAACGTTATGTACTATTACGATATAACGTATAACGTTATATTGGATCACTGTATTATGTGTAACGTTATATACTATTACGTTACTACTTGAAACGTTATGTACTATTATGTTAGAACTTATAACGCTTTATTGGATCACCATATGATGTATAACGTTACATACTATTACCTTACAACGTAAAACGTTACATACTATTACGTTACACCGAATAACGTTATATTGGACCACTATATGACGTAAAACGTTATATACTATTACGTTACAACGTATAACGTTATGTATTATTACGTTACAACGTATAACTTTATGTACTATTACGCTATAGCGTATAACGTTAAATTGGATCACTATATGATGTATAACGTTATATACTATTACGTTATAACGTATAACGTTATATTGGATCACTATATCTTGTATATCCTTATGTACTATTACATAATAACGTGAAACGTTATATTGGATCACTATATGATGTACATCGATATGTACTATTACGTTATAACGTATAACGTTATATTGGATCACTATATGATGTATATCGTTATGTACTATTACATAATAACGTGTAACGTTATATTGGATCACTATATGATGTATAACGTTATATACTATTACGTAATAACGTATAACGTTATGTACTATTACGATATAACGTATAACGTTATACTGGCTCACTATATTATGTGTAACGTTATATACTATTGCGTTACAACGTGAAACGTTATGTACTATTATGTTAGAACTTGTAACGTTTTATTGGATCACCATATGATGTATAACGTTACATACTATTACGTTACAACGTAAAACGTTACATACTATTAGGTTACATCGAATAACGTTATATTGGACCACTATATGACGTAAAACGTTATATACTATTACGTTACAACGTATAACGTTATGTATTATTACGTTACAACGTATAACGTTATGAACTATTACGTTATAATGTATAACGTTATGTACTATTGCGTTATAACGTATAACGTTATATTGGATCACTATATGATGTGTAACGTTATATACTATTACGTTACAACGTAAAACGTAATGTACTATTATGTTAGAACTTATAACGTTTTATTGGATCACCATATGATGTATAACGTTACATACTATTACGTTACAACGTAAAACGTTACATACTATTACGTTACATTCGAATAACGTTATATTGGACCACTATATGACGTAAAACGTTATATACTATTACGTTTCGACGTATAACGTTATGTATTATTACGTTACAACGTATAACTTTATGTACTATTACGTTACATCGAATAACGTTATATTGGATCACTATATGACGTAAAACGTTATATACTATTACCTTACAACGTATAACGTTATGTATTATTACGTTACAAATTATAACGTTATGTACTATTACGTTATAACGTATAACGATATATTGATTCACTATATGATGTATAAGGTTATATACTATTACGTTACAACGTATAACGTTATATTGGATCACTATATGATGTATAACGTTATATAATATTACGTTACATCGTATAACGTTTTTGACAATTTCGTAATAACGCATAATGTTATGTAGTGCTACATAATAAAGTGTAGCGTTATATACTATTGCGTTATAACGTATAACGTTAAATTAGATCACTATGTGATGTATAACGTTATCTACTATTACTTTACACCGAATAACGTTATATTGGATCACTATATGACGTAAAGGTTATATACTATTACGTTACAAGGTATAACGTTGTGTACTATTAAGTTATAACGTATAACGTTATATTGGATCACTATATGGTGTTTAACGTTATATACTATTACGTAATAACGTATAAAGTTATGATCTATTAAGTTACAACGTATAACATTATATTGGATCACTATATGATGTATAACGTTACATACTATTACGTTACAACGTATAACGTTATGTACTATTACGTTATAACGTATAACGTTATATTGGATCACTATATGATGTATAACGTTATATACTATTGCGTTACAACGTATAACGTTATGTACTATTACGTTATAACGTATAACGTTATATTAGATCACTATATGACGTAAAATGTTATATACTATTACGTTACAACGTATAACGTTATGTATTATTACGTTATAACGTATAACGTTATATTGGATCACTATATGATGTGTAACGTCATATACTATTACGTTACATCGAATAACGTTATATTGGATTACCATATGACGTGAAACGTTATATACTATTACGCTACAACGTATAACGTTATGTATTATTGCGTTACAACGTATAACGTTATGTACTATTACGTTACAACGTATAACGTTGTGTACTATTAAGTTATAACGTGTAACGTTATATTGGATCACTATATGATGTATAACGTTATATACTATTGCGTTACAACGTATAACGTTATGTACTATTACGTTATAACGTATAACGTTATATTAGATCACTATATGACGTAAAATGTTATATACTATTACGTTACAACGTATAACGTTATGTATTATTACGTTATAACGTATAACGTTATATTGGATCACTATATGATGTGTAACGTCATATACTATTACGTTACATCGAATAACGTTATATTGGATTACCATATGACGTGAAACGTTATATACTATTACGCTACAACGTATAACGTTATGTATTATTACGTTACAACGTATAACGTTATGTACTATTACGTTACAACGTATAACGTTCTGTACTATTATGTTAGAAAGTATAACGTTATATTGGATCACTATATGATGTATAACGTTACATACTATTACGTTACAACGTATAACGTTATGTATTATTACGTTACAACGTATAACGTTATGTACTATTACGTTACAACGTATAACGTTGTGTACTATTATGTTAGAAAGTATAACGTTATATTGGATCACTATATGATGTATAACGTTACATACTATTACGTTACAACGTATAACGTTATGTACTATTACGTTATAACGTATAACGTTATACTAGATCACTATATGACGTAAAACGTTATATACTATTACGTTACAGCGTATAACGTTATGTATTATTACGTTACAACGTATAACGTTATGTACTATTACGTTACATCGTATAACGTTATATTGGATCACTATATGGTGTTTAACGTTATGTACTATTACGTAATAACGTATAAAGTTATGATCTATTATGTTACAACGTATAACATTATATTGGATCACTATATGATGTATAACGTTACATACTATTACCTTACATCGAATAACGTTATATTGGACCACTATATGACGTAAAACGTTATATACTATTACGTTACAACGTATAACGTTATGCATTATTACGTTATATCGTATAACGTTATATTGGATCACTATATGATGTATAACGTTACATACTATTACGTTACAACGTATAACGTTATGTATTATTACGATACAACATATAACGTTGTGTACTATTACGTTATAACGTATAACGATATATCGGTTCACTATATGATGTATAAGGTTATGTACTATTACGTGACAACGTATAACGTTATGTATTTTTACGTTACAACGTATTACGTTATGTACTATTACGTTACAACGTATAACGTTATGTACTATTACGTTATTACGTATAATATTATACTGGATCACTATTTGATGTATATCGTTACATACTACTACGTTACACCGAATAACGTTATATTGGATCACTATATGACGTAAAACGTTATATACTATTACGTTACAACGTATAACGTTATGCATTATTACGTTACAACGTATAACGTTATGTACTATCACGTTATAACGTATAACGCTATATTGGATCACTATATGTCGTATAACGTTAAATACTATTACGTAATAACGTATAACGTTATGTACTATTACGTTATAACGTATAACGGTATATTGGATCACTATATGATGTGTAACGTTAAATACTATTACGTTACATCGTGAAACGTTATGTACTATTATGTTAGAAAGTATAACGTTATATTGGTTCACTATATGATGTATAACGTTACATACTATTACGTTACAACGTATAACGTTATATTGGATCACTATATGATGTGTAACATTATATACCATTACGCTACAACGTATAACGTTATGTATTCTTACGTTACAACGTATAACGTTATGTACTATTACGTTACAACGTACAACGTTGTGTAGTATTACGTTATAACGTATAACGATATATTGGATCATCTATATGATGTATAAGGTTATATACTATTACGTTACAACGTATAACGTTATGTGGTATTACGTTATAACGTATAACGTTATGTACTATTACGTTATAACGTGTAACGTTATATTCTATCACTATATGACGTAAAACGTTATATGCTATTACGTTACAATGTATAACGTTATGTACTATTACGTTATAACGTATAACGGTATGTACTATTAAGTTATAACGTATAACGTTATATTGGATCACTATATGATGTATAACGTTATTTACTGTTACATTAAAACGTATAACGTTATGTATTATTACGTTATAACGTATAACGTTATATTGGATCACCATATGTTGTATGACGTCATATACTATTACGTTACAACGTATAACGTTATGAACTATTTCGTAATAACGTATAACGGTATGTACTATTACGTTATAACGTATAACGTTATATTGGATCACTATATGACGTAAAACGTTATATACTATTACGTTATAATGTATAACGTTATGTACTATTACGTTATAACGTATAACGGTATGTACTATTAAGTTATAACGTATAACGTTATATTGGATCACTATATGGTGTATAACGTTAGGTACTATTACGTTATAACGTATAACGTTATATTGGATCACTATATGTTGTATAACGTTATGAACTATTACGTTACAACGTATAACGTTATGAACTATTTCGTAATAACGTATAACGGTATGTACTATTACATTATAACGTATAACGTTATATTGGATCACTATATAATGTATAACGTTATTTACTGTTACGTTACAACGTGAAACGTTATGTACTACTATGTTAAAACTTATAACGTTTTATTGGATCACCATATGA
The DNA here is from genome assembly GCF_910591885.1 of Bombus terrestris. Taxonomy (NCBI): domain Eukaryota; kingdom Metazoa; phylum Arthropoda; class Insecta; order Hymenoptera; family Apidae; genus Bombus; species Bombus terrestris. The sequence goes on along the minus strand of NC_063273.1, from coordinate 13,945,261 downwards.
TGTATAACGTTACATACTATTACGTTACAACGTATAGCGTTCCATAATATTACGTTACATCGAATAACGTTATATTGGACCACTGTCTGACGTAAAACGTTATATACTATTACGTTACAACGTATAACGTTATGTATTATTACGTTACAACGTATAACGTTATGAACTATTTCGTAATAACGTATAACGGTGTGTACTATTACGTTATAACGTATAACGTTATATGGATCACTATATGATGTATATCGTTATGTACTATTACGCTATAACGTATAACGTTATGTACTATTACGTTACAACGTACAACGTTGTGTACTATTACGTTATGACGTATAACGTTATGTAGTATTACGTTATAACGTATAACGGTATGTACTATTAAGTTATAACGTATAACGTTATATTGGATCACTATATGATGTATAACGTTATGAACTATTACGTTATAACGTATAACGTTATATTGGATCACTATATGATGTATAACGTTATATAACATTACGTTACAACGCATAACGTTATGAACTATTTCGTAAGTACGTATAACGGTATCTACTATTACGTTATAACGTATAACGTTATATGGATCACTATATGATGTATAACGTTACATACTATTACGTTACAACGTATAACGTTATGTACTATTACGTTATAACGTATAACGGTATGTACTATTAAGTTATAACGTATAACGTTATATTGGATCACTATATGTTGTATAACGTTATGAACTATTACGTTATAACGTATAACGTTATGTACTATTACGTTATAACGTATAACGGTATGTACTATTAAGTTATAACGTATAACGTTATATTGGATCACTATATGTTGTATAACGTTATGAACTATTACGTTATAACGTATAACGTTATATTGGATCACTATATGATGTATAACGTTATATAACATTACGTTACAACGCATAACGTTATGAACTATTTCGTAAGTACGTATAACGGTATCTACTATTACGTTATAACGTATAACGTTATATGGATCACTATATGATGTATAACGTTACATACTATTACGTTACAACGTATAACGTTATGTACTATTACGTTATAACGTATAACGGTATGTACTATTAAGTTATAACGTATAACGTTATATTGGATCACTATATGTTGTATAACGTTATGAACTATTACGTTATAACGTATAACGTTATATTGGATCACTATATGATGTATAACGTTATATACTATTACGCTACAACGTATAACGTTACGTACTATTACGATGAAACGTATAAAGTAATATTGGATCACTATATGATTTATAACGTTATATACTATTACGTTACAACGTATAATGTTATGAACTATTACGTTATAATGTATAACGTTATGTACTATTACGATATAACGTATAACGTTATATTGGATCACTATATTATGTGTAACGTTATATACTATTACGTTACAACGTGAAACGTTATGTACTATTATGTTAGAACTTATAACGTTTTATTGTATCACCATATGATGTATAACGTTACATACTATTACGTTACAACGTAAAACGTTACATACTATTACGTTACATCGAATAACGTTATATTGGACCACTATATGACGTAAAACGTTATATACTATTACGTTACAACGTATAACGTTGTGAACTATTTCGTAATAACGTATAACGGTATGTACTATTACGTTTTAACGTATAACGTTATATGGATCACTATATGATGTATATCGTTATGTACTATTACGTTATAACGTATAACGATATATTGGATCACTATATGACGTAAAACGTTATGTACTATTACGTTACAACGTATAACGCTGTGTACAGTTAAGTTATAACGTATAACGTTATATTGGATCACTATATGGTGTATAACGTTACATACTATTACGTTACAACGTACAACGTTATGTGCAATTACGTTATAACGTATAACGTTATACTGGATCACTATATGTTGTATAACGTTATTTACTGTTACGTTAAATCGTATAACGTTACGTACTATTACGATGAAACGTATAACGTAATATTGGATCACTATAAGATTTATAACGTTATATACTATTACGTTACAACGTATAACGTTATGAAGTATTACGTTATAATGTATAACGTTATGTACTATTACGATATAACGTATAACGTTAAACTGGATCACTATATTATGTGTAACGTTATATACTATTTCGTTACAACGTGTAACGTTATGTATTATTATGTTACAACGTATAACGTTATGAACTATTACGTTATAATGTATAACGTTATGTACTATTGCGATATAACGTATAACGTTATATTGGATCACTATATGATGTGTAACGTTATATACCATTACGTTACAACGTAAAACGTTATGTACTATTATGTTAGAACTTATAACGTTTTATTGGATCACCATATGATGTATAACGTTACATACTATTACGTTACAACGTAAAACGTTACATACTATTACGTTACAACGTAAAACGTTACATACTATTACGTTACAACGTAAAACGTTACATACTATTACGTTACAACGTAAAACGTTACATACTATTACGTTACATCGAATAACGTTATATTGGACCACTATATGACGTAAAACGTTATATACTATTACGTTACGACGTATAACGTTATGTATTATTACGTTACAACGTATAACTTTATGTACTATTACGTTACATCGAATAACGTTATATTGGATCACTATATGACGTAAAACGTTATATACTATTACCTTACAAAGTATAACGTTATGTATTATTACGTTACAAATTATAACGTTATGTACTATTACGTTATAACGTATAACGATATATTAGATAACTATATGACGTAAAACGTTATGTACTATTACGTTACAACGTATAACGTTGTGTACAATTAAGTTATAACGTATAACGTTATATTGGATCACTATATGATGTATAACGTTACATACTATTACGTTACAACGTATAACGTTATGTACGATTACGTTAGAACGTATAACGTTATATTGGAACACTATATGTTGTATAACGTCATATACTATTACGTTACAACGTATAACGTTATGAACTATTTCGTAATAACGTATATCGTTATGTACTATTACGTTATAACGTATAACGTTATACTGGATCCCTATATGATGCATATCGTTATGTATTATTACATATTAACGTGTAACGTTATATTGGATCACTATATGATGTATAACGTTATATACTATTACGTTACAACGTATAACGTTACGTACTATTACGATGAAACGTATAAAGTAATATTGGATCACTATATGATTTATAACGTTGTATACTATTACGTTACAACGTATAATGTTCTGAACTATTACTTTATAATGTATAACGTTATGTACTATTACGATATAACGTATAACGTTATATTGGATCACTATATTATGTGTAACGTTATATACTATTACGTTACAACGTGAAACGTTATGTACTATTATGTTAGAACTTATAACGTTTTATTGGATCACCATATGATGTATAACGTTACATACTATTACGTTACAACGTAAAACGTTACACACTATTACGTTACATCGAATAACGTTATATTGGACCACTATATGACGTAAAACGTTATATACTATTACGTTACAACGTATAACGTTATGTATTATTACGTTACAACGTATAACTTTATGTACTATTACGTTATAACGTATATCGTTATATTGGATCACTATATGTTGTATAACGTCATATACTATTACGTTACAACGTGTAACGTTATGAACTATTTCGTAATAACGTATAACGGTATGTACCATTACGTTATAACGTATAACGTTATATGGATCACTATATGATGTATATCGTTATGTACTATTACGTTATAACGTATAACGATATATTGGATCACTATATGACGTAAAACGTTATGTACTATTACGTTACAACGTATAACGTTGTGTACAATTAAGTTATAACGTATAACGTTATATTGGATCACTATATGCTGTATAACGTTACATACTATTACATTACAACGTACAACGTTATGTGCAATTACGTTATAACGTATGACGTTATACTGGATCACTATATGGTGTATAACGTTATTTACTGTTACGTTAAATCGTATAACGTTACGTACTATTACGATGAAACGTATAACGTAATATTGGATCACTATAAGATTTATAACGTTATATACTATTACGTTACAACGTATAACGTTATGAAGTATTACGTTATAATGTATAACGTTATGTACTATTACGATATAACGTATAACGTTATACTGGATCACTATATTATGTGTAACGTTATATACTATTACGTTACAACGTGAAACGTTATGTACTATTATGTTAGAACTTATAACGTTCTATTGGATCACCATATGATGTATAACATTACATACTATTACGTTACAACGTATAACGTTACATAATATTTCGTTACATCGAATAACGTTATATTGGACCACTATATGACGTAAAACGTTATATACTATTACGTTACAACGTATAACGTTATGTATTATTACGTTACAACGTATAAGTTTATGTACTATTACGTTATAACGTATAACGTTATATTGGATCACTATATGTTGTATAACGTCATATACTATTACGTTACAACGTATAACGTTATGTACTATTACGTTACAACGTACAACGTTGTGTACAGTTAAGTTATAACGTATAACGTTATATTGGATCACTATATGGTGTATAACGTTACATACTATTACATTACAACGTACAACGTTATGTGCAATTACGTTATAACGTATAACGTTATACTGGATCACTATATGGTGTATAACGTTATTTACTGTTACGTTAAATCGTATAACGTTACGTACTATTACGATGAAAAGTATAACGTAATATTGGATCACTATATGATTTATAACGTTATATACTATTACGTTACAACGTATAACGTTATGAAGTATTACATTATAATGTATAACGTTATGTACTATTACGATATAACGTATAACGTTATATTGGATCACTGTATTATGTGTAACGTTATATACTATTACGTTACAACTTGAAACGTTATGTACTATTATGTTAGAACTTATAACGCTTTATTGGATCACCATATGATGTATAACGTTACATACTATTACCTTACAACGTAAAACGTTACATACTATTACGTTACACCGAATAACGTTATATTGGACCACTATATGACGTAAAACGTTATATACTATTACGTTACAACGTATAACATTATGTATTATTACGTTACAACGTATAACTTTATGTACTATTACGTTATAACGTATAACGTTATATTGGATCACTATATGTTGTATAACGTCATATACTATTACGTTACAACGCATAACGTTATGAACTATTTCTTAAGAACGTATAACGGTATGTGCTATTACGTTATAACGTATAACGTTATATGGATCCCTATATGATGTATATCGTTATGTACTATTACGTTATAACGTATAACGATATATTAGATAACTATATGACGTAAAACGTTATGTACTATTACGTTACAACGTATAACGTTGTGTACAATTAAGTTATAACGTATAACGTTATATTGGATCACTATATGATGTATAACGTTACATACTATTACGTTACAACGTAAAACGTTATGTACGATTACGTTATAACGTATAACGTTATATTGGATCACTATATGTTGTATAACGTCATATACTATTACGTTACAACGTTCAACGTTATGAACTATTTCGTAATAACGTATATCGTTATGTACTATTACGTTATAACGTATAACGTTATTCTGGATCACTATATGATGCATATCGTTATGTACTATTACATATTAACGTGTAACGTTATATTGGATCACTATATGATGTATAACGATATATACTATTACATTACAACGTATAACGTTACGTACTATTACGATGAAACGTATAACGTAATATTGGATCACTATATGATTTATAACGTTATATACTATTACGTTACAACGTATAATGTTATGAACTATTACGTTATAATGTATAACGTTATGTACTATTACGATATAACGTATAACGTTATATTGGATCACTATATTATGTGTTACGTTATATACTATTACGTTACAACGTGAAACGTTATGTACTATTATGTTAGAACTTATAACGTTTTATTGGATCACCATATGATGTATAACGTTACATACTATTACGTTACAACGTAAAACGTTACATACTATTAGGTTACATCGAATAACGTTATATTGGACCACTATATGACGTAAAACGTTATATACTATTACGTTACAACGTATAACGTTATGTATTATTACGTTACAACGTATAACTTTATGTACTATTACGTTATAACGTATATCGTTATATTGGATCACTATATGTTGTATAACGTCATATACTATTACGTTACAACGTGTAACGTTATGAACTATTTCGTAATAACGTATAACGGTATGTACCATTACGTTATAACGTATAACGTTATGTGGATCACTATATGATGTATATCGTTATGTACTATTACGTTATAACGTATAACGATATATTGGATCACTATATGACGTAAAACGTTATGTACTATTACGTTACAACGTATAACGTTGTGTACAATTATGTTATAACGTATAACGTTATATTGGATCACTATATGGTGTATAACGTTACATACTATTACATTACAACGTACAACGTTATGTGCAATTACGTTATAACGTATGACGTTATACTGGATCACTATATGGTGTATAACGTTATTTACTGTTACGTTAAATCGTATAACGTTACGTACTATTACGATGAAACGTATAACGTAATATTGGATCACTATAAGATTTATAACGTTATATACTATTACGTTACAACGTATAACGTTATGAAGTATTACGTTATAATGTATAACGTTATGTACTATTACGATATAACGTATAACGTTATACTGGATCACTATATTATGTGTAACGTTATATACTATTACGTTACAACGTGAAACGTTATGTACTATTATGTTAGAACTTATAACGTTTTATTGGATCACCATATGATGTATAACATTACATACTATTACGTTACAACGTATAACGTTACATAATATTTCGTTACATCGAATAACGTTATATTGGACCACTATATGACGTAAAACGTTATATACTATTACGTTACAACGTATAACGTTATGTATTATTACGTTACAACGTATAAGTTTATGTACTATTACGTTATAACGTATAACGTTATATTGGATCACTATATGTTGTATAACGTCATATACTATTACGTTACAACGTATAACGTTATGTACTATTACGTTACAACGTACAACGTTGTGTACTATTACGTTATAACGTATAACGATATATTGGATCACTATATGATGTATAAGGTTATATACTATTACGTTACAACGTATAACGTTATGTAGTATTACGTTATAACGTATAACGGTATGTACTATTAAGTTATAACGTATAACGTTATATTGGATCACTATATGGTGTTTAACGTTATACACTATTACGTAATAACGTATAAAGTTATGATCTATTAAGTTACGACGTATAACATTATATTGGATCACTCTATGATGTATCACGATACATACTGTTACGTTACATCGAATAACGTTATATTGGACCACTATATGACGTAAAACGTTATATACTATTAGGTTACATCGTATAACGTTATGTATTATTACGTTACAACGTATAACGTTATGTATTATTACGTTATAACGTATAACGTTATATTGGATCACTATATGTTGTATAACGTCATATACTATTACGTTACAACGCATAACGTTATGAACTATTTCGTAAGAACGTATAACGGTATGTGCTATTACGTTATAACGTATAACGTTATATGGATCACTATATGATGTATATCGTTATGTACTATTACGTTATAACGTATAACGATATATTAGATAACTATATGACGTAAAACGTTATGTACTATTACGTTACAACGTATAACGTTATGTAGTATTACGTTATAACGTATAACGGTATGTACTATTAAGTTATAACGTATAACGTTATATTGGATCACTATATGGTGTTTAACGTTATACACTATTACGTAATAACGTATAAAGTTATGATCTATTAAGTTACGACGTATAACATTATATTGGATCACTCTATGATGTATAACGATACATACTGTTACGTTACATCGAATAACGTTATATTGGACCACTATATGAAGTAAAACGTTATATACTTTTAGGTTACATCGTATAACGTTATGTATTATTACGTTACAACGTATAACGTTATGTATTATTACGTTATAACGTATAACGTTATATTGGATCACTATATGTTGTATAACGTCATATACTATTACGTAATAACGTATAAAGTTATGATCTATTAAGTTACGACGTATAACATTATATTGGATCACTCTATGATGTATCACGATACATACTGTTACGTTACATCGAATAACGTTATATTGGACCACTATATGACGTAAAACGTTATATACTATTACGTTACAACGTATAATGTTATGAACTATTACGTTATAATGTATAACGTTATGTACTATTACGATATAACGTATAACGTTATATTGGATCACTATATTATGTGTTACGTTATATACTATTACGTTACAACGTGAAACGTTATGTACTATTATGTTAGAACTTATAACGTTTTATTGGATCACCATATGATGTATAACGTTACATACTATTACGTTACAACGTAAAACGTTACATACTATTAGGTTACATCGAATAACGTTATATTGGACCACTATATGACGTAAAACGTTATATACTATTACGTTACAACGTATAACGTTATGTATTATTACGTTACAACGTATAACTTTATGTACTATTACGTTATAACGTATATCGTTATATTGGATCACTATATGTTGTATAACGTCATATACTATTACGTTACAACGTATAACGTTATGAACTATTTCGTAATAACGTATAACGGTATGTACTATTACGTTATAACGTATAACGTTATATGGATCACTATATGATGTATATCGTTATGTACTATTACGTTATAACGTATAACGATATATTGGATCACTATATGACGTAAAACGTTATGTACTATTACGTTACAACGTATAACGTTGTGTACAATTAAGTTATAACGTATAACGTTATATTGGATCACTATATGGTGTATAACGTTACATCCTATTTCATTACAACGTACAACGTTATGTGCAATTACGTTATAACGTATAACGTTATACTGGATCACTATATGGTGTATAACGTTATTTACTGTTACGTTAAATCGTATAACGTTACGTACTATTACGATGAAACGTATAACGTAATATTGGATCACTATAAGATTTATAACGTTATATACTATTACGTTACAACGTATAACGTTATGAAGTATTACGTTATAATGTATAACGTTATGTACTATTACGATATAACGTACAACGTTATACTGGATCACTATATTATGTGTAACGTTATATACTATTACGTTACAACGTGAAACGTTATGTACTATTATGTTAGAACTTATAACGTTTTTTTGGATCACCATATGATGTATAACGTTACATACTATTACGTTACAACGTATAACGTTACATAATATTTCGTTACATCGAATAACGTTATATTGGACCACTATATGACGTAAAACGTTATATACTATTACGTTACAACGTATAACGTTATGTATTATTACGTTACAACGTATAAGTTTATGTACTATTACGTTATAACGTATAACGTTATATTGGATCACTATATGTTGTATAATGTCATATACTATTACGTTACAACGTATAACGTTATGTACTATTACGTTACAACGTACAACGTTGTGTACTATTACGTTATAACGTATAACGATATATTGGATCACTATATGATGTATAAGGTTATATACTATTACGTTACAACGTATAACGTTATGTAGTATTACGTTATAACGTATAACGGTATGTACTATTAAGTTATAACGTATAACGTTATATTGGATCACTATATGGTGTTTAACGTTATACACTATTACGTAATAACGTATAAAGTTATGATCTATTAAGTTACGACGAATAACATTATATTGGATCACTCTATGATGTATCACGATACATACTGTTACGTTACATCGAATAACGTTATATTGGACCACTATATGACGTAAAACGTTATATACTATTAGGTTACATCGTATAACGTTATGTATTATTACGTTACAACGTATAACGTTATGTATTATTACGTTATAACGTATAACGTTATATTGGATCACTATATGTTGTATAACGTCATATACTATTACGTTACAACGCATAACATTATGAACTATTTCGTAAGAACGTATAACGGTATGTGCTATTACGTTATAACGTATAACGTTATATGGATCACTATATGATGTATATCGTTATGTACTATTACGTTATAACGTATAACGATATATTAGATAACTATATGACGTAAAACGTTATGTACTATTACGTTACAACGTATAACGTTATGTAGTATTACGTTATAACGTATAACGGTATGTACTATTAAGTTATAACGTATAACGTTATATTGGATCACTATATGGTGTTTAACGTTATACACTATTACGTAATAACGTATAAAGTTATGATCTATTAAGTTACGACGTATAACATTATATTGGATCACTCTATGATGTATAACGATACATACTGTTACGTTACATCGAATAACGTTATATTGGACCACTATATGAAGTAAAACGTTATATACTTTTAGGTTACATCGTATAACGTTATGTATTATTACGTTACAACGTATAACGTTATGTATTATTACGTTATAACGTATAACGTTATATTGGATCACTATATGTTGTATAACGTCATATACTATTACGTTACAACGCATAACGTTATGAACTATTTCGTAAGAACGTATAACGGTATGTGCTATTACGTTATAACGTATAACGTTATATGGATCACTATATGATGTATATCGTTATGTACAATTACGTTATAACGTATAACGATATATTAGATAACTATATGACGTAAAGCGTTATGTACTATTACGTTACAACGTATAACGGTGTGTACAATTAAGTTATAACGTATAACGTTATATTGGATCACTATATGATGTATAACGTTACATACTATTACGTTACAACGTATAACGTTATGTACGATTACGTTACAACGTATAACGTTATTGGATCACTATATGTTGTATAACGTCATATACTATTACGTTACAACGTATAACGTTATGAACTATTTCGTAATAACGTATATCGTTATGTACTATTACGTTATAACGTATAACGTTATTCTGGATCACTATATGATGCATATCGTTATGTACTATTACATATTAACGTGTAACGTTATATTGGATCACTATATGATGTATAACGTTATATACTATTACATTGCAACGTATAACGTTACGTACTATTACGATGAAACGTATAACGTAATATTGGATCACTATATGATTTATAACGTTATATACTATTACGTTACAACGTATAATGTTATGAACTATTACGTTATAATGTATAACGTTATGTACTATTACGATATAACGTATAACGTTATATTGGATCACTATATTATGTGTAACGTTATATACTATTACGTTACAACGTGAAACGTTATGTACTATTATGTTAGAACTTATAACGTTTTATTGGATCACCATATGATGTATAACGTTACATACTATTACGTTACAACGTAAAACGTTACATACTATTAGGTTACATCGAATACCCTTATATTGGACCACTATATGACGTAAAACGTTATATACTATTACGTTACAACGTATAACGTTATGTATTATTACGTTACAACGTATAACTTTATGTACTATTACGTTATAACGTATATCGTTATATTGGATCACTATATGTTGTATAGCGTCATATACTATTACGTTACAACGTATAACGTTATGAACTATTTCGTAATAACGTATAACGGTATGTACTATTACGTTATAACGTATAACGTTATATTGATCACTATATGATGTATATCGTTATGTACTATTACGTTATAACGTATAACGATATATTGGATCACTATATGACGTAAAACGTTATGTACTATTACGTTACAACGTATAACGTTGTGTACAATTAAGTTATAACGTATAACGTTATATTGGATCACTATATGGTGTATAACGTTACATACTATTACATTACAACGTACAACGTTATGTGCAATTACGTTATAACGTATAACGTTATACTGGATCACTATATGGTGTATAACGTTATTTACTGTTACGTTAAATCGTATAACGTTACGTACTATTACGATGAAAAGTATAACGTAATATTGGATCACTATATGATTTATAACGTTATATACTATTACGTTACAACGTATAACGTTATGAAGTATTACGTTATAATGTATAACGTTATGTACTATTACGATATAACGTATAACGTTATATTGGATCACTGTATTATGTGTAACGTTATATACTATTACGTTACAACTTGAAACGTTATGTACTATTATGTTAGAACTTATAACGCTTTATTGGATCACCATATGATGTATAACGTTACATACTATTACCTTACAACGTAAAACGTTACATACTATTACGTTACACCGAATAACGTTATATTGGACCACTATATGACGTAAAACGTTATATACTATTACGTTACAACGTATAACATTATGTATTATTACGTTACAACGTATAACTTTATGTACTATTACGTTATAACGTATAACGTTATATTGGATCACTATATGTTGTATAACGTCATATACTATTACGTTACAACGCATAACGTTATGAACTATTTCTTAAGAACGTATAACGGTATGTGCTATTACGTTATAACGTATAACGTTATATGGATCCCTATATGATGTATATCGTTATGTACTATTACGTTATAACGTATAACGATATATTAGATAACTATATGACGTAAAACGTTATGTACTATTACGTTACAACGTATAACGTTGTGTACAATTAAGTTATAACGTATAACGTTATATTGGATCACTATATGATGTATAACGTTACATACTATTACGTTACAACGTAAAACGTTATGTACGATTACGTTATAACGTATAACGTTATATTGGATCACTATATGTTGTATAACGTCATATACTATTACGTTACAACGTATAACGTTATGAACTATTTCGTAATAACGTATATCGTTATGTACTATTACGTTATAACGTATAACGTTATTCTGGATCACTATATGATGCATATCGTTATGTACTATTACATATTAACGTGTAACGTTATATTGGATCACTATATGATGTATAACGATATATACTATTACATTACAACGTATAACGTTACGTACTATTACGATGAAACGTATAACGTAATATTGGATCACTATATGATTTATAACGTTATATACTATTACGTTACAACGTATAATGTTATGAACTATTACGTTATAATGTATAACGTTATGTACTATTACGATATAACGTATAACGTTATATTGGATCACTATATTATGTGTTACGTTATATACTATTACGTTACAACGTGAAACGTTATGTACTATTATGTTAGAACTTATAACGTTTTATTGGATCACCATATGATGTATAACGTTACATACTATTACGTTACAACGTAAAACGTTACATACTATTAGGTTACATCGAATAACGTTATATTGGACCACTATATGACGTAAAACGTTATATACTATTACGTTACAACGTATAACGTTATGTATTATTACGTTACAACGTATAACTTTATGTACTATTACGTTATAACGTATATCGTTATATTGGATCACTATATGTTGTATAACGTCATATACTATTACGTTACAACGTATAACGTTATGAACTATTTCGTAATAACGTATAACGGTATGTACTATTACGTTATAACGTATAACGTTATATTGATCACTATATGATGTATATCGTTATGTACTATTACGTTATAACGTATAACGATATATTGGATCACTATATGACGTAAAACGTTATGTACTATTACGTTACAGCGTATAACGTTGTGTACAATTAAGTTATAACGTATAACGTTATATTGGATCACTATATGGTGTATAACGTTACATACTATTACATTACAACGTACAACGTTATGTGCAATTACGTTATAACGTATAACGTTATACTGGATCACTATATGGTGTATAACGTTATTTACTGTTACGTTAAATCGTATAACGTTACGTACTATTACGATGAAACGTATAACGTAATATTGGATCACTATATGATTTATAACGTTATATACTATTACGTTACAACGTATAACGTTATGAAGTATTACGTTATAATGTATAACGTTATGTACTATTACGATATAACGTATAACGTTAAACTGGATCACTATATTATGTGTAACGTTATATACTATTACGTTACAACGTGTAACGTTATGTATTATTACGTTACAACGTATAACGTTATGAACTATTACGTTATAATGTATAACGTTATGTACTATTGCGATATAACGTATAACGTTATATTGGATCACTATATGATGTGTAACGTTATATACCATTACGTTACAACGTAAAACGTTATGTACTATTATGTTAGAACTTATAACGTTTTATTGGATCACCATATGATGTATAACGTTACATACTATTACGTTACAACGTAAAACGTTACATACTATTACGTTACAACGTAAAACGTTACATACTATTACGTTACATCGAATAACGTTATATTGGACCACTATATGACGTAAAACGTTATATACTATTACGTTACGACGTATAACGTTATGTATTATTACGTTACAACGTATAACTTTATGTACTATTACGTTACATCGAATAACGTTATAGTGGATCACTATATGACGTAAAACGTTATATACTATTACCTTACAACGTATAACGTTATGTATTATTACGTTACAAATTATAACGTTATGTACTATTACGTTATAACGTATAACGATATATTAGATAACTATATGACGTAAAACGTTATGTACTATTACGTTACAACGTATAACGTTGTGTACAATTAAGTTATAACGTATAACGTTATATTGGATCACTATATGATGTATAACGCTACATACTATTACGTTACAACGTATAACGTTATATTGGATCACGATATGTTGTATAACGTCATATACTATTACGTTACAACGTATAACGTTATGAACTATTTCGTAATAACGTATATCGTTATGTACTATTACGTTATAACGTATAACGTTATACTGGATCCCTATATGATGCATATCGTTATGTATTATTACATATTAACGTGTAACGTTATATTGGATCACTATATGATGTATAACGTTATATACTATTACGTTACAACGTATAACGTTACGTACTATTACGATGAAACGTATAAAGTAATATTGGATCACTATATGATTTATAACGTTATATACTATTACGTTACAACGTATAATGTTCTGAACTATTATTTTATAATGTATAACGTTATGTACTATTACGATATAACGTATAACGTTATATTGGATCACTATATTATGTGTAACGTTATATACTATTACGTTACAACGTGAAACGTTATGTACTATTATGTTAGAACTTATAACGTTTTATTGGATCACCATATGATGTATAACGTTACATACTATTACGTTACAACGTAAAACGTTACACACTATTACGTTACATCGAATAACGTTATATTGGACCACTATATGACGTAAAACGTTATATACTATTACGTTACAACGTATAACGTTATGTATTATTACGTTACAACGTATAACTTTATGTACTATTACGTTATAACGTATATCGCTATATTGGATCACTATATGTTGTATAACGTCATATACTATTACGTTACAACGTATAACGTTATGAACTATTTCGTAATAACGTATAACGGTATGTACCATTACGTTATAACGTATAACGTTATATGGATCACTATATGATGTATATCGTTATGTACTATTACGTTATAACGTATAACGATATATTGGATCACTATATGACGTAAAACGTTATGTACTATTACGTTAAAACGTATAACGTTGTGTACAATTAAGTTATAACGTATAACGTTATATTGGATCACTATATGGTGTATAACGTTACATACTATTACATTACAACGTACAACGTTATGTGCAATTACGTTATAACGTATAACGTTATACTGGATCACTATATGGTGTATAACGTTATTTACTGTTACGTTAAATCGTATAACGTTACGTACTATTACGATGAAACGTATAACGTAATATTGGATCACTGTAAGATTTATAACGTTATATACTATTACGTTACAACGTATAACGTTATGAAGTATTACGTTATAATGTATAACGTTATGTACTATTACGATATAACGTATAACGTTATACTGGATCACTATATTATGTGTAACGTTATATACTATTACGTTACAACGTGAAACGTTATGTACTATTATGTTAGAACTTATAACGTTTTATTGGATCACCATATGACGTATAACGTTACATACTATTACGTTACAACGTATAACGTTACATAATATTTCGTTACATCGAATAACGTTATATTGGACCACTATATGACGTAAAACGTTATATACTATTACGTTACAACGTGTAACGTTATGTACTATTACGTTATAACGTATAACGTTATATTGGATCACTATATGATGCATATCGTTATGTACTATTACATATTAACGTGTAACGTTATATTGGATCACTATATGATGTATAACGTTATATAATACTACGTTACAACATATAACGTTACGTACTATTACGATGAAACGTATAAAGTAATATTGGATCACTATATGATTTATAACGTTATATACTATTACGTTACAACGTATAATGTTCTGAACTATTACTTTATAATGTATAACGTTATGTACTATTACGATATAACGTATAACGTTATATTGGATCACTATATTATGTGTAACGTTATATACTATTACGTTACAACGTGAAACGTTATGTACTATTATGTTAGAACTTATAACGTTTTATTGGATCACCATATGATGTATAACGTTACATACTATTACGTTACAACGTAAAACGTTACACACTATTACGTTACATCGAATAACGTTATATTGGACCACTATATGACGTAAAACGTTATATACTATTACGTTACAACGTATAACGTTATGTATTATTACGTTACAACGTATAACTTTATGTACTATTACGTTATAACGTATATCGTTATATTGGATCACTATATGTTGTATAACGTCATATACTATTACGTTACAACGTATAACGTTATGAACTATTTCGTAATAACGTATAACGGTATGTACTATTACGTTATAACGTATAACGTTATATGGATCACTATATGATGTATATCGTTATGTACTATTACGTTATAACGTATAACGATATATTGGATCACTATATGACGTAAAACGTTATGTACTATTTCGTTGCAACGTATAACGTTGTGTACAATTAAGTTATAACGTATAACGTTATATTGGATCACTATATGGTGTATAACGTTACATACTATTACATTACAACGTACAACGTTATGTGCAATTACGTTATAACGTATAACGTTATACTGGATCACTATATGGTGTATAACGTTATTTACTGTTACGTTAAATCGTATAACGTTACGTACTATTACGATGAAACGTATAACGGAATATTGGATCACTATAAGATTTATAACGTTATATACTATTACGTTACAACGTATAACGTTATGAAGTATTACGTTATAATGTATAACGTTATGTACTATTACGATATAACGTATAACGTTATACTGGATCACTATATTATGTGTAACGTTATATACTATTACGTTACAACGTGAAACGTTATGTACTATTATGTTAGAACTTATAACGTTTTATTGGATCACCATATGACGTATAACGTTACATACTATTACGTTACAACGTATAACGTTACATAATATTTCGTTACATCGAATAACGTTATATTGGACCACTATATGACGTAAAACGTTATATACTATTACGTTACAACGTGTAACGTTATGTACTATTACGTTATAACGTATAACGTTATATTGGATCACTATATGATGCATATCGTTATGTACTATTACATATTAACGTGTAACGTTATATTGGATCACTATATGATGTATAACGTTATATAATACTACGTTACAACATATAACGTTACGTACTATTACGATGAAACGTATAAAGTAATATTGGATCACTATAAGATTTATAACGTTATATACTATTACGTTACAACGTATAATGTTCTGAACTATTACTTTATAATGTATAACGTTATGTACTATTACGATATAACGTATAACGTTATATTGGATCACTATATTATGTGTAACGTTATATACTATTACGTTACAACGTGAAACGTTATGTACTATTATGTTAGAACTTATAACGTTTTATTGGATCACCATATGATGTATAACGTTACATACTATTACGTTACAACGTAAAACGTTACACACTATTACGTTACATCGAATAACGTTATATTGGACCACTATATGACGTAAAACGTTATATACTATTACGTTACAACGTATAACGTTATGTATTATTACGTTACAACGTATAACTTTATGTACTATTACGTTATAACGTATATCGTTATATTGGATCACTATATGTTGTATAACGTCATATACTATTACGTTACAACGTATAACGTTATGAACTATTTCGTAATAACGTATAACGGTATGTACTATTACGTTATAACGTATAACGTTATATGGATCACTATATGATGTATATCGTTATGTACTATTACGTTATAACGTATAACGATATATTGGATCACTATATGACGTAAAACGTTATGTACTATTTCGTTGCAACGTATAACGTTGTGTACAATTAAGTTATAACGTATAACGTTATATTGGATCACTATATGGTGTATAACGTTACATACTATTACATTACAACGTACAACGTTATGTGCAATTACGTTATAACGTATAACGTTATACTGGATCACTATATGGTGTATAACGTTATTTACTGTTACGTTAAATCGTATAACGTTACGTACTATTACGATGAAACGTATAACGGAATATTGGATCACTATAAGATTTATAACGTTATATACTATTACGTTACAACGTATAACGTTATGAAGTATTACGTTATAATGTATAACGTTATGTACTATTACGATATAACGTATAACGTTATACTGGATCACTATATTATGTGTAACGTTATATACTATTACGTTACAACGTGAAACGTTATGTACTATTATGTTAGAACTTATAACGTTTTATTGGATCACCATATGACGTATAACGTTACATACTATTACGTTACAACGTATAACGTTACATAATATTTCGTTACATCGAATAACGTTATATTGGACCACTATATGACGTAAAACGTTATATACTATTACGTTACAACGTGTAACGTTATGTACTATTACGTTATAACGTATAACGTTATATTGGATCACTATATGATGCATATCGTTATGTACTATTACATATTAACGTGTAACGTTATATTGGATCACTATATGATGTATAACGTTATATAATACTACGTTACAACATATAACGTTACGTACTATTACGATGAAACGTATAAAGTAATATTGGATCACTATATGATTTATAACGTTATATACTATTACGTTACAACGTATAATGTTCTGAACTATTACTTTATAATGTATAACGTTATGTACTATTACGATATAACGTATAACGTTATATTGGATCACTATATTATGTGTAACGTTATATACTATTACGTTACAACGTGAAACGTTATGTACTATTATGTTAGAACTTATAACGTTTTATTGGATCACCATATGATGTATAACGTTACATACTATTACGTTACAACGTAAAACGTTACACACTATTACGTTACATCGAATAACGTTATATTGGACCACTATATGACGTAAAACGTTATATACTATTACGTTACAACGTATAACGTTATGTATTATTACGTTACAACGTATAACTTTATGTACTATTACGTTATAACGTATATCGTTATATTGGATCACTATATGTTGTATAACGTCATATACTATTACGTTACAACGTATAACGTTATGAACTATTTCGTAATAACGTATAACGTTATGTACTATTACGTTATAACGTATAACGTTATATGGATCACTATATGATGTATATCGTTATGTACTATTACGTTATAACGTATAACGATATATTGGATCACTATATGACGTAAAACGTTATGTACTATTTCGTTGCAACGTATAACGTTGTGTACAATTAAGTTATAACGTATAACGTTATATTGGATCACTATATGGTGTATAACGTTACATACTATTACATTACAACGTACAACGTTATGTGCAATTACGTTATAACGTATAACGTTATACTGGATCACTATATGGTGTATAACGTTATTTACTGTTACGTTAAATCGTATAACGTTACGTACTATTACGATGAAACGTATAACGGAATATTGGATCACTATAAGATTTATAACGTTATATACTATTACGTTACAACGTATAACGTTATGAAGTATTACGTTATAATGTATAACGTTATGTACTATTACGATATAACGTATAACGTTATACTGGATCACTATATTATGTGTAACGTTATATACTATTACGTTACAACGTGAAACGTTATGTACTATTATGTTAGAACTTATAACGTTTTATTGGAACACCATATGATGTATAACGTTACATACTATTACGTTACAACGTATAACGTTACATAATATTTCGTTACATCGAATAACGTTATATTGGACCACTATATGACGTAAAACGTTATATACTATTACGTTACAACGTGTAACGTTATGTACTATTACGTTATAACGTATAACGTTATATTGGATCACTATATGATGCATATCGTTATGTACTATTACATATTAACGTGTAACGTTATATTGGATCACTATATGATGTATAACGTTATATACTATTACGTTACAACGTATAACGTTACGTACTATTACGATGAAACGTATAAAGTAATATTGGATCACTATATGATTTATAACGTTATATACTATTACGTTACAACGGATAACGTTATGAAGTATTACGTTATAATGTATAACGTTATGTACTATTACGATATAACGTACAACGTTATACTGGATCACTATATTATGTGTAACGTTATATACTATTACGTTACAACGTGAAACGTTATGTACTATTATGTTAGAACTTATAACGTTTTATTGGATCACCATATGATGTATAACGTTACATACTATTACGTTACAACGTATAACGTTACATAATATTTCGTTACATCGAATAACGTTATATTGGACCACTATATGACGTAAAACGTTATATACTATTACGTTACAACGTATAACGTTATGTATTATTACGTTACAACGTATAAGTTTATGTACTATTACGTTATAACGTATAACGTTATATTGGATCACTATATGTTGTATAACGTCATATACTATTACGTTACAACGTATAACGTTATGTACTATTACGTTACAACGTACAACGTTGTGTACTATTACGTTATAACG
Source organism: Bombus terrestris (assembly GCF_910591885.1). Lineage (NCBI taxonomy): Eukaryota > Metazoa > Arthropoda > Insecta > Hymenoptera > Apidae > Bombus > Bombus terrestris. The sequence goes on along the minus strand of NC_063273.1, from coordinate 13,923,769 downwards.
TATAACGATATATTGGATCACTATATGATGTATAAGGTTATATACTATTACGTTACAACGTATAACGTTATGTAGTATTACGTTATAACGTATAACGGTATGGACTATTAAGTTATAACGTATAACGTTATATTGGATCACTATATGGTGTTTAACGTTATACACTATTACGTAATAACGTATAAAGTTATGATCTATTAAGTTACGACGTATAACATTATATTGGATCACTCTATGATGTATAACGATACATACTGTTACGTTACACAGAATAACGTTATATTGGACCACTATATGACGTAAAACGATATATACTTTTAGGTTACATCGTATAACGTTATGTATTATTACGTTACAACGTATAACGTTATGTATTATTACGTTATAACGTATAACGTTATATTGGATCACTATATGTTGTATAACGTCATATACTATTACGTTACAACGCATAACGTTATGAACTATTTCGTAAGAACGTATAACGGTATGTGCTATTACGTTATAACGTATAACGTTATATGGATCACTATATGATGTATATCGTTATGTACTATTACGTTATAACGTATAACGATATATTAGATAACTATATGACGTAAAACGTTATGTACTATTACGTTACAACGTATCACGTTTTGTACAATTAAGTTATAACGTATAACGTTATATTGGATCACTATATGGTGTATAACGTTACATACTATTACGTTACAACGTATAACGTTATGTACGATTACGTTATAACGTATAACGTTATATTGGATCACTATATGTTGTATAACGTCATATACTATTACGTTACAACGTATAACGTTACGTACTATTACGATGAAACGTATAACGTAATATTGGATCACTATAAGATTTATAACGTTATATGCTATTACGTTACAACGTATAACGTTATGAAGTATTACGTTATAATGTATAACGTTATGTACTATTACGATATAACGTATAACGTTATACTGGATCACTATATTATGTGTAACGTTATATACTATTACGTTACAACGTGAAACGTTATGTACTATTATGTTGGAACTTATAACGTTTTATTGGATCACCATATGATGTATAACGTTACATACTATTACGTTACAACGTATAACGTTACATAATATTTCGTTACGATATTATCGAATAACGTTATATTGGACCACTATATGACGGAAAACGTTATATACTATAACGTTACAACGTATAACGTTAGGAAGTATTACGTTATAATGTATAACGTTATGTACTATTACGATATAACGTATAACGATATACTGGATCACTATATTATGTGTAACGTTATATACTATTACGTTACAACGTGAAACGTTATGTACTATTATGTTAGAACTTATAACGTTTTATTGGATCACCATATGATGTATAACGTTACATACTATTACGTTACAACGTATAACGTTACATAATATTTCGTTACATCGAATAACGTTATATTGGACCACTATATGACGTAAAACGTTATATACTATTACGTTACAACGTATAACGTTATGTATTATTACGTTACAACGTATAAGTTTATGTACTATTACGTTATAACGTATAACGTTATATTGGATCACTATATGTTGTATAACGTCATATACTATTACGTTACAACGTATAACGTTCTGTACTATTACGTTACAACGTACAACGTTGTGTACTATTACGTTATAACGTATAACGATATATATGGGATCACTATATGATGTATAACGTTATATACTATTACGTTACAACGTATAACGTTATGTAGTATTACGTTATAACGTATAACGGTATGTACTATTAAGTTATAACGTATAACGTTATATTGGATCACTATATGGTGTTTAACGTTATACACTATTACGTAATAACGTATAAAGTTATGATCTATTAAGTTACGACGTATAACATTATATTGGATCACTCTATGATGTATAACGATACATACTGTTACGTTACATCGAATAACGTCATATTGGACCACTATATGACGTAAAACGTTATATACTTTTTGGTTACATCGTATAACGTTATGTATTATTACGTTACAACGTATAACGTTATGTATTATTACGTTATAACGTATAACGTTATATTGGATCACTATATGTTGTATAACGTCATATACTATTACGTTACAACGCATAACGTTATGAACTATTTCGTAAGAACGTATAACGGTATGTGCTATTACGTTATAACGTATAACGTTATATGGATCACTATATGATGTATATCGTTATGTACAATTACGTTATAACGTATAACGATATATTAGATAACTATATGACGTAAAACGTTATGTACTATTACGTTACAACGTATAACGTTGTGTACAATTAAGTTATAACGTATAACGTTATATTGGATCACTATATGATGTATATGTATAACGTTATGTACTATTACGATATAACGTATAACGTTATACTGGATCACTATATTATGTGTAACGTTATATACTATTACGATACAACGTGAAACGTTATGTACTATTATGTTAGAACTTATAACGTTTTATTGGATCACCATATGATGTATAACGTTACATACTATTACGTTACAACGTATAACGTTACATAATATTTCGTTACATCGAATAACGTTATATAGGACCACTATATGACGTAAAACGTTATATACTATTACGTTACAACGTATAACGTTATGTATTATTACGTTACAACGTATAAGTTTATGTACTATTACGTTATAACGTATAACGTTATATTGGATCACTATATGTTGTATAACGTCATATACTATTACGTTACAACGTATAACGTTATGAACTATTTCGTAATAACGTATAACGGTATGTACTATTACGTTATAACGTATAACGTTATATGGATCACTATATGATGTATATCGTTATGTACTATTACGTTATAACGTATAACGATATATTGGATCACTATATGACGTAAAACGTTATGTACTATTACGTTACAACGTATAACGTTGTGTACAATTAAGTTATAACGTATAACGTTATATTGGATCACTATACGGTGTATAACGTTACATACTATTACATTACAACGTACAACGTTATGTGCAATTACGTTATAACGTATAACGTTATACTGGATCACTATATGGTGTATAACGTTATTTACTGTTACGTTAAATCGTATAACGTTACGTACTATTACGATGAAACGTATAACGGAATATTGGATCACTCTAAGATTTATAACGTTATATACTATTACGTTACAACGTATAACGTTATGAAGTATTACGTTATAATGTATAACGTTATGTACTATTACGATATAACGTATAACGTTATACTGGATCACTATATTATGTGTAACGTTATATACTATTACGTTACAACGTGAAACGTTATGTACTATTATGTTAGAACTTATAACGTTTTATTGGATCACCATATGATGTATAACGTTACATACTATTACGTTACAACGTATAACGTTACATAATATTTCGTTACATCGAATAACGTTATATGGGACCACTATATGACGTAAAACGTTATATACTATTACGTTACAACGTGTAACGTTATGTACTATTACGTTATAACGTATAACGTTATATTGGATCACTATATGATGCATATCGTTATGTACTATTACATATTAACGTGTAACGTTATATTGGATCACTATATGATGTATAACGTTATATACTATTACGTTACAACGTATAACGTTACGTACTATTACGATGAAACGTATAACGTTATATGGATCACTATATGATGTATATCGTTATGTACTATTACGTTATAACGTATAACGATATATTGGATCACTATATGACGTAAAACGTTATGTACTATTACGTTACAACGTATAACGTTGTGTACAATTAAGTTATAACGTATAACGTTATATTGGATCACTATACGGTGTATAACGTTACATACTATTACATTACAACGTACAACGTTATGTGCAATTACGTTATAACGTATAACGTTATATTGGATCACTATATGATGTGTAACGTTATATACCATTACGTTACAACGTAAAACGTTATGTACTATTATGTTAGAACTTATAACGTTTTATTGGATCACCATATGATGTATAACGTTACATACTATTACGTTACAACGTAAAACGTTACATACTATTACGTTACAACGTAAAACGTTACATACTATTACGTTACATCGAATAACGTTATATTGGACCACTATATGACGTAAAACGTTATATACTATTACGTTACGACGTATAACGTTATGTATTATTACGTTACAACGTATAACTTTATGTACTATTACGTTACATCGAATAACGTTATAGTGGATCACTATATGACGTAAAACGTTATATACTATTACCTTACAACGTATAACGTTATGTATTATTACGTTACAAATTATAACGTTATGTACTATTACGTTATAACGTATAACGATATATTAGATAACTATATGACGTAAAACGTTATGTACTATTACGTTACAACGTATAACGTTGTGTACAATTAAGTTATAACGTATAACGTTATATTGGATCACTATATGATGTATAACGCTACATACTATTACGTTACAACGTATAACGTTATATTGGATCACGATATGTTGTATAACGTCATATACTATTACGTTACAACGTATAACGTTATGAACTATTTCGTAATAACGTATATCGTTATGTACTATTACGTTATAACGTATAACGTTATACTGGATCCCTATATGATGCATATCGTTATGTATTATTACATATTAACGTGTAACGTTATATTGGATCACTATATGATGTATAACGTTATATACTATTACGTTACAACGTATAACGTTACGTACTATTACGATGAAACGTATAAAGTAATATTGGATCACTATATGATTTATAACGTTATATACTATTACGTTACAACGTATAATGTTCTGAACTATTATTTTATAATGTATAACGTTATGTACTATTACGATATAACGTATAACGTTATATTGGATCACTATATTATGTGTAACGTTATATACTATTACGTTACAACGTGAAACGTTATGTACTATTATGTTAGAACTTATAACGTTTTATTGGATCACCATATGATGTATAACGTTACATACTATTACGTTACAACGTAAAACGTTACACACTATTACGTTACATCGAATAACGTTATATTGGACCACTATATGACGTAAAACGTTATATACTATTACGTTACAACGTATAACGTTATGTATTATTACGTTACAACGTATAACTTTATGTACTATTACGTTATAACGTATATCGCTATATTGGATCACTATATGTTGTATAACGTCATATACTATTACGTTACAACGTATAACGTTATGAACTATTTCGTAATAACGTATAACGGTATGTACCATTACGTTATAACGTATAACGTTATATGGATCACTATATGATGTATATCGTTATGTACTATTACGTTATAACGTATAACGATATATTGGATCACTATATGACGTAAAACGTTATGTACTATTACGTTAAAACGTATAACGTTGTGTACAATTAAGTTATAACGTATAACGTTATATTGGATCACTATATGGTGTATAACGTTACATACTATTACATTACAACGTACAACGTTATGTGCAATTACGTTATAACGTATAACGTTATACTGGATCACTATATGGTGTATAACGTTATTTACTGTTACGTTAAATCGTATAACGTTACGTACTATTACGATGAAACGTATAACGTAATATTGGATCACTGTAAGATTTATAACGTTATATACTATTACGTTACAACGTATAACGTTATGAAGTATTACGTTATAATGTATAACGTTATGTACTATTACGATATAACGTATAACGTTATACTGGATCACTATATTATGTGTAACGTTATATACTATTACGTTACAACGTGAAACGTTATGTACTATTATGTTAGAACTTATAACGTTTTATTGGATCACCATATGACGTATAACGTTACATACTATTACGTTACAACGTATAACGTTACATAATATTTCGTTACATCGAATAACGTTATATTGGACCACTATATGACGTAAAACGTTATATACTATTACGTTACAACGTGTAACGTTATGTACTATTACGTTATAACGTATAACGTTATATTGGATCACTATATGATGCATATCGTTATGTACTATTACATATTAACGTGTAACGTTATATTGGATCACTATATGATGTATAACGTTATATAATACTACGTTACAACATATAACGTTACGTACTATTACGATGAAACGTATAAAGTAATATTGGATCACTATATGATTTATAACGTTATATACTATTACGTTACAACGTATAATGTTCTGAACTATTACTTTATAATGTATAACGTTATGTACTATTACGATATAACGTATAACGTTATATTGGATCACTATATTATGTGTAACGTTATATACTATTACGTTACAACGTGAAACGTTATGTACTATTATGTTAGAACTTATAACGTTTTATTGGATCACCATATGATGTATAACGTTACATACTATTACGTTACAACGTAAAACGTTACACACTATTACGTTACATCGAATAACGTTATATTGGACCACTATATGACGTAAAACGTTATATACTATTACGTTACAACGTATAACGTTATGTATTATTACGTTACAACGTATAACTTTATGTACTATTACGTTATAACGTATATCGTTATATTGGATCACTATATGTTGTATAACGTCATATACTATTACGTTACAACGTATAACGTTATGAACTATTTCGTAATAACGTATAACGGTATGTACTATTACGTTATAACGTATAACGTTATATGGATCACTATATGATGTATATCGTTATGTACTATTACGTTATAACGTATAACGATATATTGGATCACTATATGACGTAAAACGTTATGTACTATTTCGTTGCAACGTATAACGTTGTGTACAATTAAGTTATAACGTATAACGTTATATTGGATCACTATATGGTGTATAACGTTACATACTATTACATTACAACGTACAACGTTATGTGCACTTACGTTATAACGTATAACGTTATACTGGATCACTATATGGTGTATAACGTTATTTACTGTTACGTTAAATCGTATAACGTTACGTACTATTACGATGAAACGTATAACGGAATATTGGATCACTATAAGATTTATAACGTTATATACTATTACGTTACAATGTATAACGTTATGAAGTATTACGTTATAATGTATAACGTTATGTACTATTACGATATAACGTATAACGTTATACTGGATCACTATATTATGTGTAACGTTATATACTATTACGTTACAACGTGAAACGTTATGTACTATTATGTTAGAACTTATAACGTTTTATTGGATCACCATATGACGTATAACGTTACATACTATTACGTTACAACGTATAACGTTACATAATATTTCGTTACATCGAATAACGTTATATTGGACCACTATATGACGTAAAACGTTATATACTATTACGTTACAACGTGTAACGTTATGTACTATTACGTTATAACGTATAACGTTATATTGGATCACTATATGATGCATATCGTTATGTACTATTACATATTAACGTGTAACGTTATATTGGATCACTATATGATGTATAACGTTATATAATACTACGTTACAACATATAACGTTACGTACTATTACGATGAAACGTATAAAGTAATATTGGATCACTATATGATTTATAACGTTATATACTATTACGTTACAACGTATAATGTTCTGAACTATTACTTTATAATGTATAACGTTATGTACTATTACGATATAACGTATAACGTTATATTGGATCACTATATTATGTGTAACGTTATATACTATTACGTTACAACGTGAAACGTTATGTACTATTATGTTAGAACTTATAACGTTTTATTGGATCACCATATGATGTATAACGTTACATACTATTACGTTACAACGTAAAACGTTACACACTATTACGTTACATCGAATAACGTTATATTGGACCACTATATGACGTAAAACGTTATATACTATTACGTTACAACGTATAACGTTATGTATTATTACGTTACAACGTATAACTTTATGTACTATTACGTTATAACGTATATCGTTATATTGGATCACTATATGTTGTATAACGTCATATACTATTACGTTACAACGTATAACGTTATGAACTATTTCGTAATAACGTATAACGGTATGTACTATTACGTTATAACGTATAACGTTATATGGATCACTATATGATGTATATCGTTATGTACTATTACGTTATAACGTATAACGATATATTGGATCACTATATGACGTAAAACGTTATGTACTATTTCGTTGCAACGTATAACGTTGTGTACAATTAAGTTATAACGTATAACGTTATATTGGATCACTATATGGTGTATAACGTTACATACTATTACATTACAACGTACAACGTTATGTGCAATTACGTTATAACGTATAACGTTATACTGGATCACTATATGGTGTATAACGTTATTTACTGTTACGTTAAATCGTATAACGTTACGTACTATTACGATGAAACGTATAACGGAATATTGGATCACTATAAGATTTATAACGTTATATACTATTACGTTACAACGTATAACGTTATGAAGTATTACGTTATAATGTATAACGTTATGTACTATTACGATATAACGTATAACGTTATACTGGATCACTATATTATGTGTAACGTTATATACTATTACGTTACAACGTGAAACGTTATGTACTATTATGTTAGAACTTATAACGTTTTATTGGAACACCATATGATGTATAACGTTACATACTATTACGTTACAACGTATAACGTTACATAATATTTCGTTACATCGAATAACGTTATATTGGACCACTATATGACGTAAAACGTTATATACTATTACGTTACAACGTGTAACGTTATGTACTATTACGTTATAACGTATAAGGTGATATTGGATCACTATATGATGCATATCGTTATGTACTATTACATATTAACGTGTAACGTTATATTGGATCACTATATGATGTATAACGTTATATACTATTACGTTACAACGTATAACGTTACGTACTATTACGATGAAACGTATAAAGTAATATTGGATCACTATATGATTTATAACGTTATATACTATTACGTTACAACGGATAACGTTATGAAGTATTACGTTATAATGTATAACGTTATGTACTATTACGATATAACGTACAACGTTATACTGGATCACTATATTATGTGTAACGTTATATACTATTACGTTACAACGTGAAACGTTATGTACTATTATGTTAGAACTTATAACGTTTTATTGGATCACCATATGATGTATAACGTTACATACTATTACGTTACAACGTATAACGTTACATAATATTTCGTTACATCGAATAACGTTATATTGGACCACTATATGACGTAAAACGTTATATACTATTACGTTACAACGTATAACGTTATGTATTATTACGTTACAACGTTTAAGTTTATGTACTATTACGTTATAACGTATAACGTTATATTGGATCACTATATGTTGTATAACGTCATATACTATTACGTTACAACGTATAACGTTATGTACTATTACGTTACAACGTACAACGTTGTGTACTATTACGTTATAACGTATAACGATATATTGGATCACTATATGATGTATAAGGTTATATACTATTACGTTACAACGTATAACGTTATGTAGTATTACGTTATAACGTATAACGGTATGGACTATTAAGTTATAACGTATAACGTTATATTGGATCACTATATGGTGTTTAACGTTATACACTATTACGTAATAACGTATAAAGTTATGATCTATTAAGTTACGACGTATAACATTATATTGGATCACTCTATGATGTATAACGATACATACTGTTACGTTACACAGAATAACGTTATATTGGACCACTATATGACGTAAAACGATATATACTTTTAGGTTACATCGTATAACGTTATGTATTATTACGTTACAACGTATAACGTTATGTATTATTACGTTATAACGTATAACGTTATATTGGATCACTATATGTTGTATAACGTCATATACTATTACGTTACAACGCATAACGTTATGAACTATTTCGTAAGAACGTATAACGGTATGTGCTATTACGTTATAACGTATAACGTTATATGGATCACTATATGATGTATATCGTTATGTACTATTACGTTATAACGTATAACGATATATTAGATAACTATATGACGTAAAACGTTATGTACTATTACGTTACAACGTATCACGTTTTGTACAATTAAGTTATAACGTATAACGTTATATTGGATCACTATATGGTGTATAACGTTACATACTATTACGTTACAACGTATAACGTTATGTACGATTACGTTATAACGTATAACGTTATATTGGATCACTATATGTTGTATAACGTCATATACTATTACGTTACAACGTATAACGTTACGTACTATTACGATGAAACGTATAACGTAATATTGGATCACTATAAGATTTATAACGTTATATGCTATTACGTTACAACGTATAACGTTATGAAGTATTACGTTATAATGTATAACGTTATGTACTATTACGATATAACGTATAACGTTATACTGGATCACTATATTATGTGTAACGTTATATACTATTACGTTACAACGTGAAACGTTATGTACTATTATGTTGGAACTTATAACGTTTTATTGGATCACCATATGATGTATAACGTTACATACTATTACGTTACAACGTATAACGTTACATAATATTTCGTTACGATATTATCGAATAACGTTATATTGGACCACTATATGACGGAAAACGTTATATACTATAACGTTACAACGTATAACGTTAGGAAGTATTACGTTATAATGTATAACGTTATGTACTATTACGATATAACGTATAACGATATACTGGATCACTATATTATGTGTAACGTTATATACTATTACGTTACAACGTGAAACGTTATGTACTATTATGTTAGAACTTATAACGTTTTATTGGATCACCATATGATGTATAACGTTACATACTATTACGTTACAACGTATAACGTTACATAATATTTCGTTACATCGAATAACGTTATATTGGACCACTATATGACGTAAAACGTTATATACTATTACGTTACAACGTATAACGTTATGTATTATTACGTTACAACGTATAAGTTTATGTACTATTACGTTATAACGTATAACGTTATATTGGATCACTATATGTTGTATAACGTCATATACTATTACGTTACAACGTATAACGTTCTGTACTATTACGTTACAACGTACAACGTTGTGTACTATTACGTTATAACGTATAACGATATATATGGGATCACTATATGATGTATAACGTTATATACTATTACGTTACAACGTATAACGTTATGTAGTATTACGTTATAACGTATAACGGTATGTACTATTAAGTTATAACGTATAACGTTATATTGGATCACTATATGGTGTTTAACGTTATACACTATTACGTAATAACGTATAAAGTTATGATCTATTAAGTTACGACGTATAACATTATATTGGATCACTCTATGATGTATAACGATACATACTGTTACGTTACATCGAATAACGTCATATTGGACCACTATATGACGTAAAACGTTATATACTTTTTGGTTACATCGTATAACGTTATGTATTATTACGTTACAACGTATAACGTTATGTATTATTACGTTATAACGTATAACGTTATATTGGATCACTATATGTTGTATAACGTCATATACTATTACGTTACAACGCATAACGTTATGAACTATTTCGTAAGAACGTATAACGGTATGTGCTATTACGTTATAACGTATAACGTTATATGGATCACTATATGATGTATATCGTTATGTACAATTACGTTATAACGTATAACGATATATTAGATAACTATATGACGTAAAACGTTATGTACTATTACGTTACAACGTATAACGTTGTGTACAATTAAGTTATAACGTATAACGTTATATTGGATCACTATATGATGTATATGTATAACGTTATGTACTATTACGATATAACGTATAACGTTATACTGGATCACTATATTATGTGTAACGTTATATACTATTACGATACAACGTGAAACGTTATGTACTATTATGTTAGAACTTATAACGTTTTATTGGATCACCATATGATGTATAACGTTACATACTATTACGTTACAACGTATAACGTTACATAATATTTCGTTACATCGAATAACGTTATATAGGACCACTATATGACGTAAAACGTTATATACTATTACGTTACAACGTATAACGTTATGTATTATTACGTTACGTATAAGTTTATGTACTATTACGTTATAACGTATAACGTTATATTGGATCACTATATGTTGTATAACGTCATATACTATTACGTTACAACGTATAACGTTATGAACTATTTCGTAAGAACGTATAACGGTATGTGCTATTACGTTATAACGTATAACGTTATATGGATCACTATATGATGTATATCGTTATGTACTATTACGTTATAACGTATAACGATATATTGGATCACTATATGACGTAAAACGTTATGTACTATTACGTTACAACGTATAACGTTGTGTACAATTAAGTTATAACGTATAACGTTATATTGGATCACTATACGGTGTATAACGTTACATACTATTACATTACAACGTACAACGTTATGTGCAATTACGTTATAACGTATAACGTTATACTGGATCACTATATGGTGTATAACGTTATTTACTGTTACGTTAAATCGTATAACGTTACGTACTATTACGATGAAACGTATAACGGAATATTGGATCACTCTAAGATTTATAACGTTATATACTATTACGTTACAACGTATAACGTTATGAAGTATTACGTTATAATGTATAACGTTATGTACTATTACGATATAACGTATAACGTTATACTGGATCACTATATTATGTGTAACGTTATATACTATTACGTTACAACGTGAAACGTTATGTACTATTATGTTAGAACTTATAACGTTTTATTGGATCACCATATGATGTATAACGTTACATACTATTACGTTACAACGTATAACGTTACATAATATTTCGTTACATCGAATAACGTTATATTGGACCACTATATGACGTAAAACGTTATATACTATTACGTTACAACGTGTAACGTTATGTACTATTACGTTATAACGTATAACGTTATATTGGATCACTATATGATGCATATCGTTATGTACTATTACATATTAACGTGTAACGTTATATTGGATCACTATATGATGTATAACGTTATATACTATTACGTTACAACGTATAACGTTACGTACTATTACGATGAAACGTATAACGTTATATGGATCACTATATGATGTATATCGTTATGTACTATTACGTTATAACGTATAACGATATATTGGATCACTATATGACGTAAAACGTTATGTACTATTACGTTACAACGTATAACGTTGTGTACAATTAAGTTATAACGTATAACGTTATATTGGATCACTATACGGTGTATAACGTTACATACTATTACATTACAACGTACAACGTTATGTGCAATTACGTTATAACGTATAACGTTATACTGGATCACTATATGGTGTATAACGTTATTTACTGTTACGTTAAATCGTATAACGTTACGTACTATTACGATGAAACGTATAACGGAATATTGGATCACTCTAAGATTTATAACGTTATATACTATTACGTTACAACGTATAACGTTATGAAGTATTACGTTATAATGTATAACGTTATGTACTATTACGATATAACGTATAACGTTATACTGGATCACTATATTATGTGTAACGTTATATACTATTACGTTACAACGTGAAACGTTATGTACTATTATGTTAGAACTTATAACGTTTTATTGGATCACCATATGATGTATAACGTTACATACTATTACGTTACAACGTATAACGTTACATAATATTTCGTTACATCGAATAACGTTATATTGGACCACTATATGACGTAAAACGTTATATACTATTACGTTACAACGTGTAACGTTATGTACTATTACGTTATAACGTATAACGTTATATTGGATCACTATATGATGCATATCGTTATGTACTATTACATATTAACGTGTAACGTTATATTGGATCACTATATGATGTATAACGTTATATACTATTACGTTACAACGTATAACGTTACGTACTATTACGATGAAACGTATAAAGTAATATTGGATCACTATATGATTTATAACGTTATATACTATTACGTTACAACGGATAACGTTATGAAGTATTACGTTATAATGTATAACGTTATGTACTATTACGATATAACGTATAACGTTATACTGGATCACTATATTATGTGTAACGTTATATACTATTACGTTACAACGTGAAACGTTATGTACTATTATGTTAGAACTTATAACGTTTTATTGGATCACCATATGATGTATAACGTTACATACTATTACGTTACAACGTATAACGTTACATAATATTTCGTTACATCGAATAACGTTATATTGGACCACTATATGACGTAAAACGTTATATACTATTACGTTACAACGTATAACGTTATGTATTATTACGTTACAACGTATAAGTTTATGTACTATTACGTTATAACGTATAACGTTATATTGGATCACTATATGTTGTATAACATCATATACTATTACGTTACAACGTATAACGTTATGTACTATTACGTTACAACGTACAACGTTGTGTACTATTACGTTATAACGTATAACGATATATTGGATCACTATATGATGTATAAGGTTATATACTATTACGTTACAACGTATAACGTTATGTAGTATTACGTTATAACGTATAACGGTATGGACTATTAAGTTATAACGTATAACGTTATATTGGATCACTATATGGTGTTTAACGTTATACACTATTACGTAATAACGTATAAAGTTATGATCTATTAAGTTACGACGTATAACATTATATTGGATCACTCTATGATGTATAACGATACATACTGTTACGTTACATCGAATAACGTTATATTGGACCACTATATGACGTAAAACGATATATACTTTTAGGTTACATCGTATAACGTTATGTATTATTACGTTACAACGTATAACGTTATGTATTATTACGTTATAACGTATAACGTTATATTGGATCACTATATGTTGTATAACGTCATATACTATTACGTTACAACGCATAACGTTATGAACTATTTCGTAAGAACGTATAACGTTATTCTGGATCACTATATGATGCATATCGTTATGTACTATTACATATTAACGTGTAACGTTATATTGGATCACTATATGATGTATAACGTTATATACTATTACATTACAACGTATAACGTTACGTACTATTACGATGAAACGTATAACGTAATATTGGATCACTATATGATTTATAACGTTATATACTATTACGTTACAGCGTATAATGTTATGAACTATTACGTTATAATGTATAACGTTATGTACTATTACGATATAACGTATAACGTTATATTGGATCACTATATTATGTGTTACGTTATATACTATTACGTTACAACATGAAACGTTATGTACTATTATGTTAGAACTTATAACGTTTTATTGGATCACCATATGATGTATAACGTTAGATACTATTACGTTACAACGTAAAACGTTACATACTATTAGGTTACATCGAATAACGTTATATTGGACCACTATATGACGTAAAACGTTATATACTATTACGTTACAACGTATAACGTTATGTATTATTACGTTACAACGTATAACTTTATGTACTATTACGTTATAACGTATATCGTTATATTGGATCACTATATGTTGTATAACGTCATATACTATTACGTTACAACGTATAACGTTATGAACTATTTCGTAATAACGTATAACGGTATGTACTATTACGTTATAACGTATAACGTTATATTGATCACTATATGATGTATATCGTTATGTACTATTACGTTATAACGTATAACGATATATTGGATCACTGTATGACGTAAAACGTTATGTTCTATTACGTTACAACGTATAACTTTGTGTACAATTAAGTTATAACGTATAACGTTATATTGGATCACTATATGGTGTATAACGTTACATACTATTACATTACAACGTACAACGTTATGTGCAATTACGTTATAACGTATAACGTTATACTGGATCACTATATGATGTATATCGTTATGTACTATTACGTTATAACGTATAACGATATATTGGATCACTGTATGACGTAAAACGTTATGTACTATTACGTTACAACGTATAACTTTGTGTACAATTAAGTTATAACGTATAACGTTATATTGGACCACTATATGACGTAAAACGTTATATACTATTACGTTACAACGTGTAACGTTATGTATTATTACGTTACAACGTATAACGTTATGAACTATTACGTTATAATGTATAACGTTATGTACTATTGCGCTATAACGTATAACGTTATATTGGATCACTATATGATGTGTAACGTTATATACTATTACGTTACAACGTAAAACGTTATGTACTATTATGTTAGAACTTATAACGTTTTATTGGATCACCATATGATATAACGTTACATACTATTACGTTACAACGTAAAACGTTACATACTATTACGTTACATTCGAATAACGTTATATTGGACCACTATATGACGTAAAACGTTATATACTATTACGTTTCGACGTATAACGTTATGTATTATTACGTTACAACGTATAACGTTATGTACTATTACGTTACATCGAATAACGTTATATTGGATCACTATATGACGTAAAACGTTATATACTATTACCTTACAACGTATAACGTTATGTATTATTACGTTACAAATTATAACGTTATGTACTATTACGTTATAACGTATAACGATATATTGGTTCACTATATGATGTATAAGGTTATATACTATTACGTTACAACGTATAACGTTATATTGGATCACTATATGATGTATAACGTTATATAATATTACGTTACATCGTATAACGTTTTTGACAATTTCGTAATAACGCATAATGTTATGTAGTGATACATAATAAAGTGTAGCGTTATATACTATTGCGTTATAACGTATAACGTTAAATTAGATCACTATGTGATGTATAACGTTATCTACTATTACGTTACACCGAATAACGTTATATTGGATCACTATATGACGTAAAAAGTTATATACTATTACGTTACAAGGTATAACGTTGTGTACTATTAAGTTATAACGTATAACGTTATATTGGATCACTATATGTTGTATAACGTCATATACTATTACGTTACATCGAATAACGTTATATTGGATCACTATATGATGTATAACGTTACATACTATTACGTTACAACGTATAACGTTATGTACTATTACGTTATAACGTATAACGTTATATTGGATCACTATATGTTGTATAACGTCATATACTATTACGTTACATCGAATAACGTTATATTGGATTACTATATGACGTGAAACGTTATATACTATTACGCTACAACGTATAACGTTATGTATTATTAAGTTACAACGTATAACGTTATGTACTATTACGTTACAACGTATAACGTTGTGTACTATTAAGTTATAACGTGTAACGTTATATTGGATCACTATATGATGTATAACGTTATATACTATTGCGTTACAACGTATAACGTTATGTACTATTAAGTTATAACGTATAACGTTATATTGGATCACTATATGGTGTATAACGTTACATACTATTACATTACAACGTACAACGTTATGTGCAATTACGTTATAACGTATAACGTTATACTGGATCACTATATGGTGTATAACGTTACATACTATTACGTTTCAACGTAAAACGTTATGTACGATTACGTTATAACGTATAACGTTATATTGGATCACTATATGTTGTATAACGTCATATACTATTACGTTACAACGTATAACGTTATGAACTATTTCGTAATAACGTATATCGTTATGTACTATTACGTTATAACGTATAACGTTATTCTGGATCACTATATGATGCATATCGTTATGTACTATTACATATTAACGTGTAACGTTATATTGGATCACTATATGATGTATAACGTTATATACTATTACATTACAACGTATAACGTTACGTACTATTACGATGAAACGTATTACGTAATATTGGATCACTATATGATGTGTAACGTTATATACTATTACGTTACAACGTAAAACGTTATGTACTATTATGTTAGAACTTATAACGTTTTATTGGATCACCATATGATGTATAACGTTACATACTATTGCGTTACAACGTAAAACGTTACATACTATTACGTTACATTCGAATAACGTTATATTGGACCACTATATGACGTAAAACGTTATATACTATTACGTTTCGACGTATAACGTTATGTATTATTACGTTACAACGTATAACTTTATGTACTATTACGTTACATCGAATAACGTTATATTGGATCACTATATGACGTAAAACGTTATATACTATTACCTTACAACGTATAACGTTATGTATTATTACGTTACAAATTATAACGTTATGTACTATTACGTTATAACGTATAACGATATATTGGTTCACTATATGATGTATAAGGTTATATACTATTACGTTACAACGTATAACGTTATATTGGACCACTATATGACGTAAAACGTTA
The DNA here is from genome assembly GCF_910591885.1 of Bombus terrestris. Lineage (NCBI taxonomy): Eukaryota > Metazoa > Arthropoda > Insecta > Hymenoptera > Apidae > Bombus > Bombus terrestris. The sequence continues at coordinate 13,905,176 of NC_063273.1, read as the reverse complement.
TATACTATTACGTTTCGACGTATAACGTTATGTATTATTACGTTACAACGTATAACTTTATGTACTATTACGTTACATCGAATAACGTTATATTGGATCACTATATGACGTAAAACGTTATATACTATTACCTTACAACGTATAACGTTATGTATTATTACGTTACAAATTATAACGTTATGTACTATTACGTTATAACGTATAACGATATATTGGTTCACTATATGATGTATAAGGTTATATACTATTACGTTACAACGTATAACGTTATATTGGATCACTATATGATGTATAACGTTATATAATATTACGTTACATCGTATAACGTTTTTGACAATTTCGTAATAACGCATAATGTTATGTAGTGCTACATAATAAAGTGTAGCGTTATATACTATTGCGTTATAACGTATAACGTTAAATTAGATCACTATGTGATGTATAACGTTATCTACTATTACGTTACACCGAATAACGTTATATTGGATCACTATATGACGTAAAAAGGTATATACTATTACGTTACAAGGTATAACGTTGTGTACTATTAAGTTATAACGTATAACGTTATATTGGATCACTATATGGTGTTTAACGTTATATACTATTACGTAATAACGTATAAAGTTATGATCTATTAAGTTACAACGTATAACATTATATTGGATCACTATATGATGTATAACGTTACATACTATTACGTTACAACGTATAACGTTGTGTACTATTAAGTTATAACGTGTAACGTTATATTGGATAACTATATGATGTATAACGTTATATACTATTGCGTTACAACGTATAACTTTATGTACTATTACGTTATAACGTATATCGTTATATTGGATCACTATATGATGTATAACGTTACATACTATTACCTTACATCGTATAACGTTATATTGGATCACTATATGATGTGTAACGTTACATACTATTACGTTACAACGTATAACGTTATGTACTATTACGTTATAACGTATAACGTTATATTAGATCACTATATGACGTAAAACGTTATATACTATTACGTTACAACGTGAAACGTTATGTACTATTATGTTAGAAAGTATAACGTTATATTGGATCACTATATGATGTATAACGATACATACTATTACGTTACAACGTATAACGTTATGTATTATTACGATACAACATATAACGTTGTGTACTATTACGTTATAACGTATAACGATATATCGGTTCACTATATGATGTATAAGGTTATGTACTATTACGTGACAACGTATAACGTTACGTATTTTAACGTTACAACGTATTACGTTATGTACTATTACGTTACAGCGTATAACGTTATGTACTATTACGTTATTACGTATAATATTATATTGGATCACTATATGATGTATAACGTTACATACTATTACCTTACATCGAATAACGTTATATTGGACCTCTATATGACGTAAAACGTTATATACTATTACGTTACAACGTATAACGTTATGTATTATTACGTTACAACGTATAACTTTATGTACTATTACGTTATAACGTATATCGTTATATTGGATCACTATATGTTGTATAACGTCATATACTATTACGTTACAACGTATAACGTTATGAACTATTTCGTAATAACGTATAACGGTATGTACTATTACGTTATAACGTATAACGTTATATTGATCACTATATGATGTATATCGTTATGTACTATTACGTTATAACGTATAACGATATATTGGATCACTATATGACGTAAAACGTCATGTACTATTACGTTACAAGGTATAACGTTGTGTACAATTAAGTTATAACGTATAACGTTATATTGGATCACTATATGGTGTATAACGTTACATACTATTACATTACAACGTACAACGTTATGTGCAATTACGTTATAACGTATAACGTTATACTGGATCACTATATGGTGTATAACGTTATTTACTGTTACGTTAAATCGTATAACGTTACGTACTATTACGATGAAACGTATAACGTAATATTGGATCACTATATGATGTATAACGTTATATAATATTACGTTACATCGTATAACGTTTTTGACAATTTCGTAATAACGCATAATGTTATGTAGTGCTACATAATAAAGTGTAGCGTTATATACTATTGCGTTATAACGTATAACGTTAAATTAGATCACTATGTGATGTATAACGTTATCTACTATTACGTTACACCGAATAACGTTATATTGGATCACTATATGACGTAAAAAGTTATATACTATTACGTTACAAGGTATAACGTTGTGTACTATTAAGTTATAACGTATAACGTTATATTGGATCACTATATGGTATTTAACGTTATATACTATTACGTAATAACGTATAAAGTTATGATCTATTAAGTTACAACGTATAACATTATATTGGATCACTATATGATGTATAACGTTACATACTATTACGTTACAACGTATAACGTTATGTACTATTACGTTATAACGTATAACGTTATATTGGATCACTATATGTTGTATAACGTCATATACTATTACGTTACATCGAATAACGTTATATTGGATTACTATATGACGTGAAACGTTATATACTATTACGCTACAACGTATAACGTTATGTGTTATTAAGTTACAACGTATAACGTTATGTACTATTACGTTACAACGTATAACGTTGTGTACTATTAAGTTATAACGTGTAACGTTATATTGGATCACTATATGATGTATAACGTTATATACTATTGCGTTACAACGTATAACGTTATGTACTATTAAGTTATAACGTATAACGTTATATTGGATCACTATATGGTGTATAACGTTACATACTATTACATTACAACATACAACGTTATGTGCAATTACGTTATAACGTATAACGTTATACTGGATCACTATAAGGTGTATAACGTTATTTACTGTTACGTTAAATCGTATAACGTTACGTACTATTACGATGAAACGTATAACGTAATATTGGATCACTATATGATTTATAACGTTATATACTATTACGTTACAACGTATAACGTTATGAAGTATTACGTTATAATGTATAACGTTATGTACTATTACGATATAACGTATAACGTTATATTGGATCACTGTATTATGTGTAGCGTTATATACTATTACGTTACAACTTGAAACGTTATGTACTATTATGTTAGAACTTATAACGCTTTATTGGATCACCATATGATGTATAACGTTACATACTATTACCTTACAACGTAAAACGTTACATACTATTACGTTACACCGAATAACGTTATATTGGACCACTATATGACGTAAAACGTTATATACTATTACGTTACAACGTATAACGTTATGTATTATTACGTTACAACGTATAACTTTATGTACTATTACGTTATAACGTATAACGTTATATTGGATCACTATATGTTGTATAACGTCATATACTATTACGTTACAACGCATAACGTTATGAACTATTTCTTAAGAACGTATAACGGTATGTGCTATTACGTTATAACGTATAACGTTATGTGGATCACTATATGATGTATATCGTTATGTACTATTACGTTATAACGTATAACGATATATTAGATAACTATATGACGTAAAACGTTATGTACTATTACGTTACAACGTATAACGTTGTGTACAATTAAGTTATAACGTATAACGTTATATTGGATCACTATATGATGTATAACGTTACATACTATTACGTTTCAACGTAAAACGTTATGTACGATTACGTTATAACGTATAACGTTATATTGGATCACTATATGTTGTATAACGTCATATACTATTACGTTACAACGTATAACGTTATGAACTATATCGTAATAACGTATATCGTTATGTACTATTACGTTATAACGTATAACGTTATTCTGGATCACTATATGGTGTATAACGTTACATACTATTACGTTTCAACGTAAAACGTTATGTACGATTACGTTATAACGTATAACGTTATATTGGATCACTATATGTTGTATAACGTCATATACTATTACGTTACAACGTATAACGTTATGAACTATTTCGTAATAACGTATATCGTTATGTACTATTACGTTATAACGTATAACGTTATTCTGGATCACTATATGATGCATATCGTTATGTACTATTACATATTAACGTGTAACGTTATATTGGATCACTATATGATGTATAACGTTATATACTATTACATTACAACGTATAACGTTACGTACTATTACGATGAAACGTATAACGTAATATTGGATCACTATATGATTTATAACGTTATATACTATTACGTTACAGCGTATAATGTTATGAACTATTACGTTATAATGTATAACGTTATGTACTATTACGATATAACGTATAACGTTATATTGGATCACTATATTATGTGTTACGTTATATACTATTACGTTACAACATGAAACGTTATGTACTATTATGTTAGAACTTATAACGTTTTATTGGATCACCATATGATGTATAACGTTAGATACTATTACGTTACAACGTAAAACGTTACATACTATTAGGTTACATCGAATAACGTTATATTGGACCACTATATGACGTAAAACGTTATATACTATTACGTTACAACGTATAACGTTATGTATTATTACGTTACAACGTATAACTTTATGTACTATTACGTTATAACGTATATCGTTATATTGGATCACTATATGTTGTATAACGTCATATACTATTACGTTACAACGTATAACGTTATGAACTATTTCGTAATAACGTATAACGGTATGTACTATTACGTTATAACGTATAACGTTATATTGATCACTATATGATGTATATCGTTATGTACTATTACGTTATAACGTATAACGATATATTGGATCACTGTATGACGTAAAACGTTATGTTCTATTACGTTACAACGTATAACTTTGTGTACAATTAAGTTATAACGTATAACGTTATATTGGATCACTATATGGTGTATAACGTTACATACTATTACATTACAACGTACAACGTTATGTGCAATTACGTTATAACGTATAACGTTATACTGGATCACTATATGATGTATATCGTTATGTACTATTACGTTATAACGTATAACGATATATTGGATCACTGTATGACGTAAAACGTTATGTACTATTACGTTACAACGTATAACTTTGTGTACAATTAAGTTATAACGTATAACGTTATATTGGACCACTATATGATGTAAAACGTTATATACTATTACGTTACAACGTGTAACGTTATGTATTATTACGTTACAACGTATAACGTTATGAACTATTACGTTATAATGTATAACGTTATGTACTATTGCGCTATAACGTATAACGTTATATTGGATCACTATATGATGTGTAACGTTATATACTATTACGTTACAACGTAAAACGTTATGTACTATTATGTTAGAACTTATAACGTTTTATTGGATCACCATATGATATAACGTTACATACTATTACGTTACAACGTAAAACGTTACATACTATTACGTTACATTCGAATAACGTTATATTGGACCACTATATGACGTAAAACGTTATATACTATTACGTTTCGACGTATAACGTTATGTATTATTACGTTACAACGTATAACGTTATGTACTATTACGTTACATCGAATAACGTTATATTGGATCACTATATGACGTAAAACGTTATATACTATTACCTTACAACGTATAACGTTATGTATTATTACGTTACAAATTATAACGTTATGTACTATTACGTTATAACGTATAACGATATATTGGTTCACTATATGATGTATAAGGTTATATACTATTACGTTACAACGTATAACGTTATATTGGATCACTATATGATGTATAACGTTATATAATATTACGTTACATCGTATAACGTTTTTGACAATTTCGTAATAACGCATAATGTTATGTAGTGATACATAATAAAGTGTAGCGTTATATACTATTGCGTTATAACGTATAACGTTAAATTAGATCACTATGTGATGTATAACGTTATCTACTATTACGTTACACCGAATAACGTTATATTGGATCACTATATGACGTAAAAAGTTATATACTATTACGTTACAAGGTATAACGTTGTGTACTATTAAGTTATAACGTATAACGTTATATTGGATCACTATATGTTGTATAACGTCATATACTATTACGTTACATCGAATAACGTTATATTGGATCACTATATGATGTATAACGTTACATACTATTACGTTACAACGTATAACGTTATGTACTATTACGTTATAACGTATAACGTTATATTGGATCACTATATGTTGTATAACGTCATATACTATTACGTTACATCGAATAACGTTATATTGGATTACTATATGACGTGAAACGTTATATACTATTACGCTACAACGTATAACGTTATGTATTATTAAGTTACAACGTATAACGTTATGTACTATTACGTTACAACGTATAACGTTGTGTACTATTAAGTTATAACGTGTAACGTTATATTGGATCACTATATGATGTATAACGTTATATACTATTGCGTTACAACGTATAACGTTATGTACTATTAAGTTATAACGTATAACGTTATATTGGATCACTATATGGTGTATAACGTTACATACTATTACATTACAACGTACAACGTTATGTGCAATTACGTTATAACGTATAACGTTATACTGGATCACTATATGGTGTATAACGTTACATACTATTACGTTTCAACGTAAAACGTTATGTACGATTACGTTATAACGTATAACGTTATATTGGATCACTATATGTTGTATAACGTCATATACTATTACGTTACAACGTATAACGTTATGAACTATTTCGTAATAACGTATATCGTTATGTACTATTACGTTATAACGTATAACGTTATTCTGGATCACTATATGATGCATATCGTTATGTACTATTACATATTAACGTGTAACGTTATATTGGATCACTATATGATGTATAACGTTATATACTATTACATTACAACGTATAACGTTACGTACTATTACGATGAAACGTATTACGTAATATTGGATCACTATATGATGTGTAACGTTATATACTATTACGTTACAACGTAAAACGTTATGTACTATTATGTTAGAACTTATAACGTTTTATTGGATCACCATATGATGTATAACGTTACATACTATTGCGTTACAACGTAAAACGTTACATACTATTACGTTACATTCGAATAACGTTATATTGGACCACTATATGACGTAAAACGTTATATACTATTACGTTTCGACGTATAACGTTATGTATTATTACGTTACAACGTATAACTTTATGTACTATTACGTTACATCGAATAACGTTATATTGGATCACTATATGACGTAAAACGTTATATACTATTACCTTACAACGTATAACGTTATGTATTATTACGTTACAAATTATAACGTTATGTACTATTACGTTATAACGTATAACGATATATTGGTTCACTATATGATGTATAAGGTTATATACTATTACGTTACAACGTATAACGTTATATTGGATCACTATATGATGTATAACGTTATATAATATTACGTTACATCGTATAACGTTTTTGACAATTTCGTAATAACGCATAATGTTATGTAGTGCTACATAATAAAGTGTAGCGTTATATACTATTGCGTTATAACGTATAACGTTAAATTAGATCACTATGTGATGTATAACGTTATCTACTATTACGTTACACCGAATAACGTTATATTGGATCACTATATGACGTAAAAAGTTATATACTATTACGTTACAAGGTATAACGTTGTGTACTATTAAGTTATAACGTATAACGTTATATTGGATCACTATATGGTGTTTAACGTTATATACTATTACGTAATAACGTATAAAGTTATGATCTATTAAGTTACAACGTATAACATTATATTGGATCACTATATGATGTATAACGTTACATACTATTACGTTACAACGTATAACGTTCTGTACTATTACGTTATAACGTATAACGTTATATTGGATCACTATATGTTGTATAACGTCATATACTATTACGTTACATCGAATAACGTTATATTGGATTACTATATGACGTGAAACATTATATACTATTACGCTACAACGTATAACGTTATGTATTATTAAGTTACAACGTATAACGTTATGTACTATTACGTTACAACGTATAACGTTGTGTACTATTAAGTTATAACGTGTAACGTTATATTGGATAACTATATGATGTATAACGTTATATACTATTGCGTTACAACGTATAACTTTATGTACTATTACGTTATAACGTATATCGTTATATTGGATCACTATATGATGTATAACGTTACATACTATTACCTTACATCGTATAACGTTATATTGGATCACTATATGATGTGTAACGTTACATACTATTACGTTACAACGTATAACGTTATGTACTATTACGTTATAACGTATAACGTTATATTAGATCACTATATGACGTAAAACGTTATATACTATTACGTTACAACGTGAAACGTTATGTACTATTATGTTAGAAAGTATAACGTTATATTGGATCACTATATGATGTATAACGTTACATACTATTACGTTACAACGTATAACGTTATGTATTATTACGATACAACATATAACGTTGTGTACTATTACGTTATAACGTATAACGATATATCGGTTCACTATATGATGTATAAGGTTATGTACTATTACGTGACAACGTATAACGTTACGTATTTTAACGTTACAACGTATTACGTTATGTACTATTACGTTACAGCGTATAACGTTATGTACTATTACGTTATTACGTATAATATTATATTGGATCACTATATGATGTATAACGTTACATACTATTACCTTACATCGAATAACGTTATATTGGACCTCTATATGACGTAAAACGTTATATACTATTACGTTACAACGTATAACGTTATGTATTATTACGTTACAACGTATAACTTTATGTACTATTACGTTATAACGTATATCGTTATATTGGATCACTATATGTTGTATAACGTCATATACTATTACGTTACAACGTATAACGTTATGAACTATTTCGTAATAACGTATAACGGTATGTACTATTACGTTATAACGTATAACGTTATATTGATCACTATATGATGTATATCGTTATGTACTATTACGTTATAACGTATAACGATATATTGGATCACTATATGACGTAAAACGTCATGTACTATTACGTTACAAGGTATAACGTTGTGTACAATTAAGTTATAACGTATAACGTTATATTGGATCACTATATGGTGTATAACGTTACATACTATTACATTACAACGTACAACGTTATGTGCAATTACGTTATAACGTATAACGTTATACTGGATCACTATATGGTGTATAACGTTATTTACTGTTACGTTAAATCGTATAACGTTACGTACTATTACGATGAAACGTATAACGTAATATTGGATCACTATATGATGTATAACGTTATATAATATTACGTTACATCGTATAACGTTTTTGACAATTTCGTAATAACGCATAATGTTATGTAGTGCTACATAATAAAGTGTAGCGTTATATACTATTGCGTTATAACGTATAACGTTAAATTAGATCACTATGTGATGTATAACGTTATCTACTATTACGTTACACCGAATAACGTTATATTGGATCACTATATGACGTAAAAAGTTATATACTATTACGTTACAAGGTATAACGTTGTGTACTATTAAGTTATAACGTATAACGTTATATTGGATCACTATATGGTATTTAACGTTATATACTATTACGTAATAACGTATAAAGTTATGATCTATTAAGTTACAACGTATAACATTATATTGGATCACTATATGATGTATAACGTTACATACTATTACGTTACAACGTATAACGTTATGTACTATTACGTTATAACGTATAACGTTATATTGGATCACTATATGTTGTATAACGTCATATACTATTACGTTACATCGAATAACGTTATATTGGATTACTATATGACGTGAAACGTTATATACTATTACGCTACAACGTATAACGTTATGTGTTATTAAGTTACAACGTATAACGTTATGTACTATTACGTTACAACGTATAACGTTGTGTACTATTAAGTTATAACGTGTAACGTTATATTGGATCACTATATGATGTATAACGTTATATACTATTGCGTTACAACGTATAACGTTATGTACTATTAAGTTATAACGTATAACGTTATATTGGATCACTATATGGTGTATAACGTTACATACTATTACATTACAACATACAACGTTATGTGCAATTACGTTATAACGTATAACGTTATACTGGATCACTATAAGGTGTATAACGTTATTTACTGTTACGTTAAATCGTATAACGTTACGTACTATTACGATGAAACGTATAACGTAATATTGGATCACTATATGATTTATAACGTTATATACTATTACGTTACAACGTATAACGTTATGAAGTATTACGTTATAATGTATAACGTTATGTACTATTACGATATAACGTATAACGTTATATTGGATCACTGTATTATGTGTAGCGTTATATACTATTACGTTACAACTTGAAACGTTATGTACTATTATGTTAGAACTTATAACGCTTTATTGGATCACCATATGATGTATAACGTTACATACTATTACCTTACAACGTAAAACGTTACATACTATTACGTTACACCGAATAACGTTATATTGGACCACTATATGACGTAAAACGTTATATACTATTACGTTACAACGTATAACGTTATGTATTATTACGTTACAACGTATAACTTTATGTACTATTACGTTATAACGTATAACGTTATATTGGATCACTATATGTTGTATAACGTCATATACTATTACGTTACAACGCATAACGTTATGAACTATTTCTTAAGAACGTATAACGGTATGTGCTATTACGTTATAACGTATAACGTTATGTGGATCACTATATGATGTATATCGTTATGTACTATTACGTTATAACGTATAACGATATATTAGATAACTATATGACGTAAAACGTTATGTACTATTACGTTACAACGTATAACGTTGTGTACAATTAAGTTATAACGTATAACGTTATATTGGATCACTATATGATGTATAACGTTACATACTATTACGTTTCAACGTAAAACGTTATGTACGATTACGTTATAACGTATAACGTTATATTGGATCACTATATGTTGTATAACGTCATATACTATTACGTTACAACGTATAACGTTATGAACTATATCGTAATAACGTATATCGTTATGTACTATTACGTTATAACGTATAACGTTATTCTGGATCACTATATGATGCATATCGTTATGTACTATTACATATTAACGTGTAACGTTATATTGGATCACTATATGATGTATAACGTTATATACTATTACATTACAACGTATAACGTTACGTACTATTACGATGAAACGTATAACGTAATATTGGATCACTATATGATTTATAACGTTATATACTATTACGTTACAACGTATAATGTTATGAACTATTACGTTATAATGTATAACGTTATGTACTATTACGATATAACGTATAACGTTATATTGGATCACTATATTATGTGTAACGTTATATACTATTACGTTACAACGTGAAACGTTATGTACTATTATGTTAGAACTTATAACGTTTTATTGGATCACCATATGATGTATAACGTTACATACTATTACGTTACAACGTAAAACGTTACATACTATTAGGTTACATCGAATAACGTTATATTGGACCACTGTATGACGTAAAACGTTATATACTATTACGTTACAACGTATAACGTTATGTATTATTACGTTACAACGTATAACGTTATGAACTATTACGTTATAATGTATAACGTTATGTACTATTGCGTTATAACGTATAACGTTTTATTGGATCACCATATGATGTATAACGTTACATACTATTACGTTACAACGTAAAACGTTACATACTATTACGTTACATTCGAATAACGTTATATTGGACCACTATATGACGTAAAACGTTATATACTATTACGTTTCGACGTATAACGTTATGTATTATTACGTTACAACGTATAACTTTATGTACTATTACGTTACATCGAATAACGTTATATTAGATCACTATATGACGTAAAACGTTATATACTATTACCTTACAACGTATAACGTTATGTATTATTACGTTACAAATTATAACGTTATGTACTATTACGTTATAACGTATAACGATATATTGGTTCACTATATGATGTATAAGGTTATATACTATTACGTTACAACGTATAACGTTATATTGGATCACTATATGATGTATAACGTTATATAATATTACGTTACATCTTATAACGTTTTTGACAATTTCGTAATAACGCATAATGTTATGTAGTGCTACATAATAAAGTGTAGCGTTATATACTATTGCGTTATAACGTATAACGTTAAATTAGATCACTATGTGATGTATAACGTTATCTACTATTACGTTACACCGAATAACGTTATATTGGATCACTATATGACGTAAAACGTTATATACTATTACCTTACAACGTATAACGTTATGTATTATTACGTTACAAGGTATAACGTTGTGTACTATTAAGTTATAACGTATAACGTTATATTGGATCACTATATGGTGTTTAACGTTATATACTATTACGTAATAACGTATAAAGTTATGATCTATTAAGTTACAACGTATAACATTATATTGGATCACTATATGATGTATAACGTTACATACTATTACGTTACAACGTATAACGTTATGTACTATTACGTTATAACGTATAACGTTATATTAGATCACTATATGACGTAAAATGTTATATACTATTACGTTACAACGTATAACGTTATGTATTATTACGTTATAACGTATAACGTTATATTGGATCACTATATGATGTATAACGTTACATACTATTACGTTACAACGTATAACGTTATGAAATATTTCGTAATAACGTATATCGTTATGTACTATTACGTTATAACGTGTAACGTTATATTGGATCACTATATGATGTATAACGTGATATACTATTACGTTACAGCTTATAACGTTACGTGCTATTACGATGAAACGTATAACGTAATATTGGATCACTATATGATTTATAACGTTATATACTATTACGTTACAACGTATAACGTTATGAACTATAACGTTATAATGTATAACGTTATGTACTATTACGATATAACGTATAACGTTATATTGGATCACTGTATTATGTGTAACGTTATATACTATTACGTTACAACTTGAAACGTTATGTACTATTATGTTAGAACTTATAACGCTTTATTGGATCACCATATGATGTATAACGTTACATACTATTACGTTACAACGTATAACGTTACATAATATTTCGTTACATCGAATAACGTTATATTGGACCACTATATGACGTAAAACGTTATATACTATTACGTTACAACGTATAACGTTATGTATTATTACGTTACAACGTATAAGTTTACGTACTATTACGTTATAACGTATAACGTTATATTGGATCACTATATGTTGTATAACATCATATACTATTACGTTACAACGTATAACGTTATGTACTATTACGTTACAACGTACAACGTTGTGTACTATTACGTTATAACGTATAACGATATATTGGATCACTATATGATGTATAAGGTTATATACTATTACGTTACAACGTATAACGTTATGTAGTATTACGTTATAACGTATAACGGTATGTACTATTAAGTTATAACGTATAACGTTATATTGGATCACTATATGGTGTTTAACGTTATACACTATTACGTAATAACGTATAAAGTTATGATCTATTAAGTTACGACGTATAACATTATATTGGATCACTCTATGATGTATAACGATACATACTGTTACGTTACATCGAATAACGTTATATTGGACCACTATATGATGTAAAACGATATATACTTTTAGGTTACATCGTATAACGTTATGTATTATTACGTTACAACGTATAACGTTATGTATTATTACGTTATAACGTATAACGTTATATTGGATCACTATATGTTGTATAACGTCATATACTATTACGTTACAACGCATAACGTTATGAACTATTTCGTAAGAACGTATAACGGTATGTGCTATTACGTTATAACGTATAACGTTATATGGATCACTATATGATGTATATCGTTATGTACTATTACGTTATAACGTATAACGATATATTAGATAACTATATGACGTAAAACGTTATGTACTATTACGTTACAACGTATAACGTTGTGTACAATTAAGTTATAACGTATAACGTTATATTGGATCACTATATGATGTATAACGTTACATACTATTACGTTACAACGTATAACGTTATGTACGATTACGTTATAACGTATAACGTTATATTGGATCACTATATGTTGTATAACGTCATATACTATTACGTTACAACGTATAACGTTATGAACTATTTCGTAATAACGTATATCGTTATGTACTATTACGTTATAACGTATAACGTTATACTGGATCACTATATGTTGTATAACGTCATATACTATTACGTTACAACGCATAACGTTATGAACTATTTCGTAAGAACGTATAACGGTATGTGCTATTACGTTATAACGTGTAACGTTATATTGGATCACTATATGATGTATAATGTTATATACTATTACGTTACAACGTATAACGTTACGTACTATTACGATGAAACGTATAAAGTAATATTGGATCACTATATGATTTATAACGTTATATACTATTACGTTACAACGTATAATGTTATGAACTATTACGTTATAATGTATAACGTTATGTACTATTACGATATAACGTATAACGTTATATTGGACCACTATATGACGTAAAACGTTATATACTATTACGTTACAACGTGTAACGTTATGTATTATTACGTTACAACGTATAACGTTATGTACTATTACGTTACAACGTATAACGTTGTGTACTATTAAGTTATAACGTGTAACGTTATATTGGATCACTATATGATGTATAACGTTATATACTATTGCGTTACAACGTATAACGTTATGTACTATTACGTTATAACGTATAACGTTATATTAGATCACTATATGACGTAAAACGTTATATACTATTACGTTACAACGTATAATGTTATGAACTATTACGTTATAATGTATAACGTTATGTACTATTACGATATAACGTATAACGTTATATTGGATCACTATATTATGTATAACGTTACATACTATTACGTTACAACGTATAACGTTATGTACTATTACGTTATAACGTATAACGTTATACTAGATCACTATATGACGAAAAACGTTATATACTATTACGTTACAACGTATAACGTTATGTATTATTACGTTACAACGTATAACGTTATGTACTATTACGTTACATCGTATAACGTTATATTGGATCACTATATGGTGTTTAACGTTATGTACTATTACGTAATAACGTATAAAGTTATGATCTATTATGTTACAACGTATAACATTATATTGGATCACTATATGATGTATAACGTTACATACTATTACCTTACATCGAATAACGTTATATTGGACCACTATATGACGTAAAACGTTATATACTATTACGTTACAACGTATAACGTTATGCATTATTACGTTATAACGTATAACGTTATATTGGATCACTATATGATGTGTAACGTTATATAATATTACGTTACAACGTGAAACGTTATGTACTATTATGTTAGAACGTATGACATTATATTGGATGACTATATGATGTTTAACGTTACATACTATTACGTTACAACGTATAACGTTATGTACTATTACGTTATAACGTATAACGTTATATTAGATCACTATATGACGTAAAACGTTATATACTATTACGTTACAACGTATAACGTTATGTATTATTACGTTACAACGTATAACGTTATGTACTATTACGTTACATCGTATAACGTTATATTGGATCACTATATGGTGTTTAACGTTATACACTATTACGTAATAACGTATAAAGTTATGATCTATTAAGTTACGACGTATAACATTATATTGGATCACTCTATGATGTATAACGATACATACTGTTACGTTACATCGAATAACGTTATATTGGACCACTATATGACGTAAAACGATATATACTTTTAGGTTACATCGTATAACGTTATGTATTATTACGTTACAACGTATAACGTTATGTATTATTACGTTATAACGTATAACGTTATATTGGATCACTATATGTTGTATAACGTCATATACTATTACGTTACAACGCATAACGTTATGAACTATTTCGTAAGAACGTATAACGGTATGTGCTATTACGTTATAACGTATAACGTTATATGGATCACTATATGATGTATATCGTTATGTACTATTACGTTATAACGTATAACGATATATTAGATAACTATATGACGTAAAACGTTATGTACTATTACGTTACAACGTATAACGTTGTGTACAATTAAGTTATAACGTATAACGTTATATTGGATCACTATATGATGTATAACGTTACATACTATTACGTTACAACGTATAACGTTATGTACGATTACGTTATAACGTATAACGTTATATTGGATCACTATATGTTGTATAACGTCATATACTATTACGTTACAACGTATAACGTTATGAACTATTTCGTAATAACGTATATCGTTATGTACTATTACGTTATAACGTATAACGTTATACTGGATCACTATATGATGCATATCGCTATGTACTATTACATATTAACGTGTAACGTTATATTGGATCACTATATGATGTATAATGTTATATACTATTACGTTACAACGTATAACGTTACGTACTATTACGATGAAACGTATAAAGTAATATTGGATCACTATATGATTTATAACGTTATATACTATTACGTTACAACGTATAATGTTATGAACTATTACGTTATAATGTATAACGTTATGTACTATTACGATATAACGTATAACGTTATATTGGATCACTATATTATGTGTAACGTTATATACTATTACGTTACAAAGTGAAACGTTATGTACTATTATGTTAGAACTTATAACGTTTTATTGTATCACCATATGATGTATAACGTTACATACTATTACGTTACAACGTATAACGTTATGTATTATTACGTTACAACGTATAACTTTATGTACTATTACGTTATAACGTATAACGTTATATTGGATCACTATATGGTGTATAACGTTGCATACTATTACGTTACAACGTATAACGTTATGTATTATTACGTTACAACGTATAACGTTATGTATTATTACGTTACAAGGTATAACGTTGTGTACTATTAAGTTATAACGTATAACGTTATATTGGATCACTATATGGTGTTTAACGTTATATACTATTACGTAATAACGTATAAAGTTATGATCTATTAAGTTACAACGTATAACATTATATTGGATCACTATATGATGTATAACGTTACATACTATTACGTTACAACGTATAACGTTATGTACTATTACGTTATAACGTATAACGTTATATTAGATCACTATATGACGTAAAATGTTATATACTATTACGTTACAACGTATAACGTTATGTATTATTACGTTATAACGTATAACGTTATATTGGATCACTATATGATGTATAACGTTACATACTATTACGTTACAACGTATAACGTTATGAAATATTTCGTAATAACGTATATCGTTATGTACTATTACGTTATAACGTGTAACGTTATATTGGATCACTATATGATGTATAACGTGATATACTATTACGTTACAGCTTATAACGTTACGTGCTATTACGATGAAACGTATAACGTAATATTGGATCACTATATGATTTATAACGTTATATACTATTACGTTACAACGTATAACGTTATGAACTATAACGTTATAATGTATAACGTTATGTACTATTACGATATAACGTATAACGTTATATTGGATCACTGTATTATGTGTAACGTTATATACTATTACGTTACAACTTGAAACGTTATGTACTATTATGTTAGAACTTATAACGCTTTATTGGATCACCATATGATGTATAACGTTACATACTATTACGTTACAACGTATAACGTTACATAATATTTCGTTACATCGAATAACGTTATATTGGACCACTATATGACGTAAAACGTTATATACTATTACGTTACAACGTATAACGTTATGTATTATTACGTTACAACGTATAAGTTTATGTACTATTACGTTATAACGTATAACGTTATATTGGATCACTATATGTTGTATAACATCATATACTATTACGTTACAACGTATAAGTTTATGTACTATTACGTTATAACGTATAACGTTATATTGGATCACTATATGTTGTATAACATCATATACTATTACGTTACAACGTATAACGTTATGTACTATTACGTTACAACGTACAACGTTGTGTACTATTACGTTATAACGTATAACGATATATTGGATCACTATATGATGTATAAGGTTATATACTATTACGTTACAACGTATAACGTTATGTAGTATTACGTTATAACGTATAACGGTATGTACTATTAAGTTATAACGTATAACGTTATATTGGATCACTATATGGTGTTTAACGTTATACACTATTACGTAATAACGTATAAAGTTATGATCTATTAAGTTACGACGTATAACATTATATTGGATCACTCTATGATGTATAACGATACATACTGTTACGTTACATCGAATAACGTTATATTGGACCACTATATGATGTAAAACGATATATACTTTTAGGTTACATCGTATAACGTTATGTATTATTACGTTACAACGTATAACGTTATGTATTATTACGTTATAACGTATAACGTTATATTGGATCACTATATGTTGTATAACGTCATATACTATTACGTTACAACGCATAACGTTATGAACTATTTCGTAAGAACGTATAACGGTATGTGCTATTACGTTATAACGTGTAACGTTATATTGGATCACTATATGATGTATAATGTTATATACTATTACGTTACAACGTATAACGTTACGTACTATTACGATGAAACGTATAAAGTAATATTGGATCACTATATGATTTATAACGTTATATACTATTACGTTACAACGTATAATGTTATGAACTATTACGTTATAATGTATAACGTTATGTACTATTA
Organism: Bombus terrestris; assembly: GCF_910591885.1. NCBI lineage: Eukaryota > Metazoa > Arthropoda > Insecta > Hymenoptera > Apidae > Bombus > Bombus terrestris. The sequence goes on along the minus strand of NC_063273.1, from coordinate 13,886,122 downwards.
CGATATAACGTATAACGTTATATTGGACCACTATATGACGTAAAACGTTATATACTATTACGTTACAACGTGTAACGTTATGTATTATTACGTTACAACGTATAACGTTATGTACTATTACGTTACAACGTATAACGTTGTGTACTATTAAGTTATAACGTGTAACGTTATATTGGATCACTATATGATGTATAACGTTATATACTATTGCGTTACAACGTATAACGTTATGTACTATTACGTTATAACGTATAACGTTATATTAGATCACTATATGACGTAAAACGTTATATACTATTACGTTACAACGTATAATGTTATGAACTATTACGTTATAATGTATAACGTTATGTACTATTACGATATAACGTATAACGTTATATTGGATCACTATATTATGTATAACGTTACATACTATTACGTTACAACGTATAACGTTATGTACTATTACGTTATAACGTATAACGTTATACTAGATCACTATATGACGAAAAACGTTATATACTATTACGTTACAACGTATAACGTTATGTATTATTACGTTACAACGTATAACGTTATGTACTATTACGTTACATCGTATAACGTTATATTGGATCACTATATGGTGTTTAACGTTATGTACTATTACGTAATAACGTATAAAGTTATGATCTATTATGTTACAACGTATAACATTATATTGGATCACTATATGATGTATAACGTTACATACTATTACCTTACATCGAATAACGTTATATTGGACCACTATATGACGTAAAACGTTATATACTATTACGTTACAACGTATAACGTTATGCATTATTACGTTATAACGTATAACGTTATATTGGATCACTATATGATGTGTAACGTTATATAATATTACGTTACAACGTGAAACGTTATGTACTATTATGTTAGAACGTATGACATTATATTGGATGACTATATGATGTTTAACGTTACATACTATTACGTTACAACGTATAACGTTATGTACTATTACGTTATAACGTATAACGTTATATTAGATCACTATATGACGTAAAACGTTATATACTATTACGTTACAACGTATAACGTTATGTATTATTACGTTACAACGTATAACGTTATGTACTATTACGTTACATCGTATAACGTTATATTGGATCACTATATGGTGTTTAACGTTATACACTATTACGTAATAACGTATAAAGTTATGATCTATTAAGTTACGACGTATAACATTATATTGGATCACTCTATGATGTATAACGATACATACTGTTACGTTACATCGAATAACGTTATATTGGACCACTATATGACGTAAAACGATATATACTTTTAGGTTACATCGTATAACGTTATGTATTATTACGTTACAACGTATAACGTTATGTATTATTACGTTATAACGTATAACGTTATATTGGATCACTATATGTTGTATAACGTCATATACTATTACGTTACAACGCATAACGTTATGAACTATTTCGTAAGAACGTATAACGGTATGTGCTATTACGTTATAACGTATAACGTTATATGGATCACTATATGATGTATATCGTTATGTACTATTACGTTATAACGTATAACGATATATTAGATAACTATATGACGTAAAACGTTATGTACTATTACGTTACAACGTATAACGTTGTGTACAATTAAGTTATAACGTATAACGTTATATTGGATCACTATATGATGTATAACGTTACATACTATTACGTTACAACGTATAACGTTATGTACGATTACGTTATAACGTATAACGTTATATTGGATCACTATATGTTGTATAACGTCATATACTATTACGTTACAACGTATAACGTTATGAACTATTTCGTAATAACGTATATCGTTATGTACTATTACGTTATAACGTATAACGTTATACTGGATCACTATATGATGCATATCGCTATGTACTATTACATATTAACGTGTAACGTTATATTGGATCACTATATGATGTATAATGTTATATACTATTACGTTACAACGTATAACGTTACGTACTATTACGATGAAACGTATAAAGTAATATTGGATCACTATATGATTTATAACGTTATATACTATTACGTTACAACGTATAATGTTATGAACTATTACGTTATAATGTATAACGTTATGTACTATTACGATATAACGTATAACGTTATATTGGATCACTATATTATGTGTAACGTTATATACTATTACGTTACAAAGTGAAACGTTATGTACTATTATGTTAGAACTTATAACGTTTTATTGTATCACCATATGATGTATAACGTTACATACTATTACGTTACAACGTATAACGTTATGTATTATTACGTTACAACGTATAACTTTATGTACTATTACGTTATAACGTATAACGTTATATTGGATCACTATATGGTGTATAACGTTGCATACTATTACGTTACAACGTATAACGTTATGTATTATTACGTTACAACGTATAACGTTATGTATTATTACGTTACAAGGTATAACGTTGTGTACTATTAAGTTATAACGTATAACGTTATATTGGATCACTATATGGTGTTTAACGTTATATACTATTACGTAATAACGTATAAAGTTATGATCTATTAAGTTACAACGTATAACATTATATTGGATCACTATATGATGTATAACGTTACATACTATTACGTTACAACGTATAACGTTATGTACTATTACGTTATAACGTATAACGTTATATTAGATCACTATATGACGTAAAATGTTATATACTATTACGTTACAACGTATAACGTTATGTATTATTACGTTATAACGTATAACGTTATATTGGATCTCTATATGATGTATAACGTTACATACTATTACGTTACAACGTATAACGTTATGAAATATTTCGTAATAACGTATATCGTTATGTACTATTACGTTATAACGTGTAACGTTATATTGGATCACTATATGATGTATAACGTGATATACTATTACGTTACAGCTTATAACGTTACGTGCTATTACGATGAAACGTATAACGTAATATTGGATCACTATATGATTTATAACGTTATATACTATTACGTTACAACGTATAACGTTATGAACTATAACGTTATAATGTATAACGTTATGTACTATTACGATATAACGTATAACGTTATATTGGATCACTGTATTATGTGTAACGTTATATACTATTACGTTACAACTTGAAACGTTATGTACTATTATGTTAGAACTTATAACGCTTTATTGGATCACCATATGATGTATAACGTTACATACTATTACGTTACAACGTATAACGTTACATAATATTTCGTTACATCGAATAACGTTATATTGGACCACTATATGACGTAAAACGTTATATACTATTACGTTACAACGTATAACGTTATGTATTATTACGTTACAACGTATAAGTTTATGTACTATTACGTTATAACGTATAACGTTATATTGGATCACTATATGTTGTATAACATCATATACTATTACGTTACAACGTATAACGTTATGTACTATTACGTTACAACGTACAACGTTGTGTACTATTACGTTATAACGTATAACGATATATTGGATCACTATATGATGTATAAGGTTATATACTATTACGTTACAACGTATAACGTTATGTAGTATTACGTTATAACGTATAACGGTATGTACTATTAAGTTATAACGTATAACGTTATATTGGATCACTATATGGTGTTTAACGTTATACACTATTACGTAATAACGTATAAAGTTATGATCTATTAAGTTACGACGTATAACATTATATTGGATCACTCTATGATGTATAACGATACATACTGTTACGTTACATCGAATAACGTTATATTGGACCACTATATGATGTAAAACGATATATACTTTTAGGTTACATCGTATAACGTTATGTATTATTACGTTACAACGTATAACGTTATGTATTATTACGTTATAACGTATAACGTTATATTGGATCACTATATGTTGTATAACGTCATATACTATTACGTTACAACGCATAACGTTATGAACTATTTCGTAAGAACGTATAACGGTATGTGCTATTACGTTATAACGTATAACGTTATATGGATCACTATATGATGTATATCGTTATGTACTATTACGTTATAACGTATAACGATATATTAGATAACTATATGACGTAAAACGTTATGTACTATTACGTTACAACGTATAACGTTGTGTACAATTAAGTTATAACGTATAACGTTATATTGGATCACTATATGATGTATAACGTTACATACTATTACGTTACAACGTATAACGTTATGTACGATTACGTTATAACGTATAACGTTATATTGGATCACTATATGTTGTATAACGTCATATACTATTACGTTACAACGTATAACGTTATGAACTATTTCGTAATAACGTATATCGTTATGTACTATTACGTTATAACGTATAACGTTATACTGGATCACTATATGATGCATATCGTTATGTACTATTACGATGAAACGTATAAAGTAATATTGGATCACTATATGATTTATAACGTTATATACTATTACGTTACAACGTATAATGTTATGAACTATTACGTTATAATGTATAACGTTATGTACTATTACGATATAACGTATAACGTTATATTGGACCACTATATGACGTAAAACGTTATATACTATTACGTTACAACGTGTAACGTTATGTATTATTACGTTACAACGTATAACGTTATGTACTATTACGTTACAACGTATAACGTTGTGTACTATTAAGTTATAACGTGTAACGTTATATTGGATCACTATATGATGCATAACGTTATATACTATTGCGTTACAACGTATAACGTTATGTACTATTTCGTTATAACGTATAACGTTATATTAGATCACTATATGACGTAAAACGTTATATACTATTACGTTACAACGTATAATGTTATGAACTATTACGTTATAATGTATAACGTTATGTACTATTACGATATAACGTATAACGTTATATTGGATCACTATATTATGTATAACGTTACATACTATTACGTTACAACGTATAACGTTATGTACTATTACGTTATAACGTATAACGTTATACTAGATCACTATATGACGAAAAACGTTATATACTATTACGTTACAACGTATAACGTTATGTATTATTACGTTACAACGTATAACGTTATGTACTATTACGTTACATCGTATAACGTTATATTGGATCACTATATGGTGTTTAACGTTATGTACTATTACGTAATAACGTATAAAGTTATGATCTATTATGTTACAACGTATAACATTATATTGGATCACTATATGATGTGTAACGTTACATACTATTACCTTACATCGAATAACGTTATATTGGACCACTATATGACGTAAAACGTTATATACTATTACGTTACAACGTATAATGTTATGAACTATTACGTTATAATGTATAACGTTATGTACTATTACGATATAACGTATAACGTTATATTGGATCACTATATTATGTATAACGTTACATACTATTACGTTACAACGTATAACGTTATGTACTATTACGTTATAACGTATAACGTTATACTAGATCACTATATGACGAAAAACGTTATATACTATTACGTTACAACGTATGACGTTATGTATTATTACGTTACAACGTATAACGTTATGTACTATTACGTTACATCGTATAACGTTATATTGGATCACTATATGGTGTTTAACGTTATGTACTATTACGTAATAACGTATAAAGTTATGATCTATTATGTTACAACGTATAACATTATATTGGATCACTATATGATGTATAACGTTACATACTATTACCTTACATCGAATAACGTTATATTGGACCACTATATGACGTAAAACGTTATATACTATTACGTTACAACGTATAACGTTATGCATTATTACGTTATAACGTATAACGTTATATTGGATCACTATATGATGTGTAACGTTATATAATATTACGTTACAACGTGAAACGTTATGTACTATTATGTTAGAACGTATGACATTATATTGGATGGCTATATGACGTTTAACGTTACATACTATTACGTTACAACGTATAACGTTATGTACTATTACGTTATAACGTATAACGTTATATTAGATCACTATATGACGTAAAACGTTATATACTATTACGTTACAACGTGAAACGTTATGTACTATTATGTTAGAAAGTATAACGTTATGTTGGATCACTATATGATGTATAACGTTACATACTATTACGTTACAACGTATAACGTTATGTATTATTAAGATACAACATATAACGTTGTGTACTATTACGTTATAACGTATAACGATATATCGGTTCACTATATGATGTATAAGGTTATGTACTATTACGTGACAACGTATAACGTTACGTATTTTAACGTTACAACGTATTACGTTATGTACTATTACGTTACAGCGTATAACGTTATGTACTATTACGTTATTACGTATAATATTACATTGGATCACTATATGATGTATAACGTTACATACTATTACCTTACATCGAATAACGTTATATTGGACCTCTATATGACGTAAAACGTTATATACTATTACGTTAAAACGTATAACGTTATGTATTATTACGTTACAACGTATAACTTTATGTACTATTACGTTATAACGTATATCGTTATATTGGATCACTATATGTTGTATAACGTCATATACTATTACGTTACAACGTATAACGTTATGAACTATTTCGTAATAACGTATAACGGTATGTACTATTACGTTATAACGTATAACGTTATATTGATCACTATATGATGTATATCGTTATGTACTATTACGTTATAACGTATAACGATATATTGGATCACTATATGACGTAAAACGTTATGTACTATTACGTTACAACGTATAACGTTGTGTACAATTAAGTTATAACGTATAACGTTATATTGGATCACTATATGGTGTATAACGTTACATACTATTACATTACAACGTACAACGTTATGTGCAATTACGTTATAACGTATAACGTTATACTGGATCACTATATGGTGTATAACGTTATTTACTGTTACGTTAAATCGTATAACGTTACGTACTATTACGATGAAACGTATAACGTAATATTGGATCACTATATGATGTATAACGTTATATAATATTACGTTACATCGTATAACGTTTTTGACAATTTCGTAATAACGCATAATGTTATGTAGTGCTACATAATAAAGTGTAGCGTTATATACTATTGCGTTATAACGTATAACGTTAAATTAGATCACTATGTGATGTATAACGTTATCTACTATTACGTTACACCGAATAACGTTATATTGGATCACTATATGATGTATAACGTTATATACTATTGCGTTACAACGTATAACGTTATGTACTATTAAGTTATAACGTATAACGTTATATTGGATCACTATATGGTGTATAACGTTACATACTATTACATTACAACGTACAACGTTATGTGCAATTACGTTATAACGTATAACGTTATACTGGATCACTATAAGGTGTATAACGTTACTTACTGTTACGTTAAATCGTATAACGTTACGTACTATTACGATGAAACGTATAACGTAATATTGGATCACTATATGATTTATAACGTTATATAATATTACGTTACATCGTATAACGTTTTTGACAATTTCGTAATAACGCATAATGTTATGTAGTGCTACATAATAAAGTGTAGCGTTATATACTATTGCGTTATAACGTATAACGTTAAATTAGATCACTATGTGATGTATAACGTTATCTACTATTACGTTACACCGAATAACGTTATATTGGATCACCATATGATGTATAACGTTACATACTATTACCTTACAACGCATAACGTTATGAACTATTTCTTAAGAACGTATAACGGTATGTGCTATTACGTTATAACGTATAACGTTATGTGGATCACTATATGATGTATATCGTTATGTACTATTACGTTATAACGTATAACGATATATTAGATAACTATATGACGTAAAACGTTATGTACTATTACGTTACAACGTATAACGTTGTGTACAATTAAGTTATAACGTATAACGTTATATTGGATCACTATATGATGTATAACGTTACATACTATTACGTTTCAACGTAAAACGTTATGTACGATTACGTTATAACGTATAACGTTATATTGGATCACTATATGTTGTATAACGTCATATACTATTACGTTACAACGTATAACGTTATGAACTATTTCGTAATAACGTATATCGTTATGTACTATTACGTTATAACGTATAACGTTATTCTGGATCACTATATGATGCATATCGTTATGTACTATTACATATTAACGTGTAACGTTACATTGGATCACTATATGATGTATAACGTTATATACTATTACATTACAACGTATAACGTTACGTACTATTACGATGAAACGTATAACGTAATATTGGATCACTATATGATTTATAATGTTATATACTATTACGTTACAACGTATAATGTTATGAACTATTACGTTATAATGTATAACGTTATGTACTATTACGATATATCGTATAACGTTATATTGGATCACTATATTATGTGTAACGTTATATACTATTACGTTACAACGTGAAACGTTATGTACTATTATGTTAGAACTTATAACGTTTTATTGGATCACCATATGATGTATAACGTTACATACTATTACGTTACAACGTAAAACGTTACATACTATTAGGTTACATCGAATAACGTTATATTGGACCACTGTATGACGTAAAACGTTATATACTATTACGTTACAACGTATAACGTTATGTATTATTACGTTACAACGTATAACGTTATGAACTATTACGTTATAATGTATAACGTTATGTACTATTGCGTTATAACGTATAACGTTATATTGGATCACTATATGATGTGTAACGTTATATACTATTACGTTACAACGTAAAACGTTATGTACTATTATGTTAGATCTTATAACGTTTTATTGGATCACCATATGATGTATAACGTTACATACTATTACGTTACAACGTAAAACGTTACATACTATTACGTTACATTCGAATAACGTTATATTGGACCACTATATGACGTAAAACGTTATATACTATTACGTTTCGACGTATAACGTTATGTATTATTACGTTACAACGTATAAGTTTATGTACTATTACGATACATCGAATAACGTTATATTGGATCACTATATGACGTAAAACGTTATATACTATTACCTTACAACGTATAACGTTATGTATTATTACGTTACAAATTATAACGTTATGTACTATTACGTTATAACGTATAACGATATATTGGTTCACTATATGATGTATAAGGTTATATACTATTACGTTACAACGTATAACGTTATATTGGATCACTATATGATGTATAACGTTATATAATATTACGTTACATCGTATAACGTTTTTGACAATTTCGTAATAACGCATAATGTTATGTAGTGCTACATAATAAAGTGTAGCGTTATATACTATTGCGTTATAACGTATAACGTTAAATTAGATCACTATGTGATGTATAACGTTATCTACTATTACGTTACACCGAATAACGTTATATTGGATCACTATATGACGTAAAAAGTTATATACCATTACGTTACAAGGTATAACGTTGTGTACTATTAAGTTATAACGTATAACGTTATATTGGACCACTATATGGTGTTTAACGTTATATACTATTACGTAATAACGTATAAAGTTATGATCTATTAAGCTACAACGTATAACATTATATTGGATCACTATATGGTGTATAACGTTACATACTATTACGTTACAACGTATAACGTTATGTACTATTACGTTATAACGTATAACGTTATATTGGATCACTATATGTTGTATAACGTCATATACTATTACGTTACATCGAATAACGTTATATTGGATTACTATATGACGTGAAACGTTATATACTATTACGCTACAACGTATAACGTTATGTATTATTAAGTTACAACGTATAACGTTATGTACTATAACGTTACAACATATAACGTTGTGTACTATTAAGTTATAACGTGTAACGTTATATTGGATCACTATATGATGTGTAACGTTATATACTATTACGTTACAACGTGAAACGTTATGTACTATTATGTTAGAAAGTATAACGTTATATTGGATCACTATATGATGTATAACGTTACATACTATTACGTTACAACGTATAACGTTATGTACTATTACGTTATAACGTATAACGTTATACTAGATCACTATATGACGAAAAACGTTATATACTATTACGTTACAACGTATAACGTTATGTATTATTACGTTACAACGTATAACGTTATGTACTATTACGTTACATCGTATAACGTTATATTGGATCACTATATGGTGTTTAACGTTATGTACTATTACGTAATAACGTATAAAGTTATGATCTATTATGTTACAACGTATAACATTATATTGGATCACTATATGATGTATAACGTTACATACTATTACCTTACATCGAATAACGTTATATTGGACCACTATATGACGTAAAACGTTATATACTATTACGTTACAACGTATAACGTTATGCATTATTACGTTATAACGTATAACGTTATATTGGATCACTATATGATGTGTAACGTTATATACTATTACGTTACAACGTGAAACGTTATGTACTATTATGTTAGAAAGTATAACGTTATATTGGATCACTATATGATGTATAACGTTACATACTATTACGTTACAACGTATAACGTTATGTAGTATTACGTTATTACGTATAACGTTATATTAGATCACTATATGACGTAAAACGTTATATACTATTACGTTACAACGTATAACGTTATGTACTATTACATTATAACGTATAACGTTATATTAGATCACTATATGACGTAAAACGTTATATACTATTACGTTACAACGTGAAACGTTATGTACTATTATGTTAGAAAGTATAACGTTATATTGGATCACTATATGATGTATAACGTTATATACTATTACGTTACAACGTATAACGTTATGTATTATTACGATACAACATATAACATTGTGTACTATTACGTTATAACGTATAACGATATATCGGTTCACTATATGATGTATAAGGTTATGTACTATTACGTGACAACGTATAACGTTACGTATTTTAACGTTACAACGTATTACGTTATGTACTATTACGTTACAGCGTATAACGTTATGTACTATTACGTTATTACGTATAATATTATATTGGATCACTATATGATGCATAACGTTACATACTATTACCTTACATCGAATAACGTTATATTGGACCTCTATATGACGTAAAACGTTATATACTATTACGTTACAACGTATAACGTTATATTGGATGACTATATGATGTTTAACGTTACATACTATTACGTTACAACGTATAACGTTACGTACTATTACGTTATTACGTATAATATTATATTGGATCACTATTTGATGTATAACGTTACATACTATTACGTTACATCGAATAACGTTATATTGGATCACTATATGATGTATAACCTCACATACTATTACGTTACAACGTATAACGTTATGAACTATTACGTAATAACGTATAAAGGTATGATCTATTAAGTTATAACGTATAACATTATATTGGAACACTATATGATGTATAACATTACATACTATTACGTTACATCGAATAACGTTATATTGGATTACTATATGACGTGAAACGTTATATACTATTACGTTACAACGTGAAACGTTATGTACTATTACGTTATAACGTATAACGTTACGTACTATTACGATGAAAGGTATAACGTAATATTGGATCACTATATGATTTATAACGTTATATACTATTACGTTACAACGTATAACGTTATGTACTATTACGTTATAATGTATAACGTTATATTGGACCACTATATGACGTAAAACGTTATATGCTATTACGTTACAACGTATAACGTTATGTATTATTACGTTACAACGTATAACATTATGTACTATTGCGTTATAACGTATAACGTTATATTGGATCACTATATGTTGTATAACGTCATATACTATTACGTTACAACGCATAACGTTATGAACTATTTCGTAAGAACGTATAACGGTATGTACTATTACGTTATAACGTATAACGTTATGTACTATTACGTTATTACGTATAACGTTGTGTACTATTACGTTACAACGTATAACGTTATGTACTATTACGTTATTACGTATAATATTATATTGGATCACTAATTGATGTATAACGTTACATACTATTACGTTACATCGTATAACGTTATATTGGATCACTATATGACGTAAAAGGTTATATACTATTACGTTACAATGTATAACGTTATATACTATTACGTTACAACGTATAACGTTATGTACTATTACGTTATAACGTATAACGGTGTGTACTATTAAGTTATAACGTATAACGTTATATTGGATCACTATTGGATGTATAACGTTACATACTATTACGTTACAACGTATAACGTTATGAAATATTTCGTAATAACGTATATCGTTATGTACTATTACGTTATAACGTGTAACGTTATATTGGATCACTATATGATGTATAACGTGATATACTATTACGTTACAGCGTATAACGTTACGTGCTATTACGATGAAACGTATAACGTAATATTGGATCACTATATGATTTATAACGTTATATACTATTACGTTACAACGTATAACGTTATGAACTATAACGTTATAATGTATAACGTTATGTACTATTACGATATAACGTATAACGTTATATTGGATCACTGTATTATGTGTAACGTTATATACTATTACGTTACAACTTGAAACGTTATGTACTATTATGTTAGAACTTATAACGCTTTATTGGATCACCATATGATGTATAACGTTACATACTATTACCTTACAACGTAAAACGTTACATACTATTACGTTACACCGAATAACGTTATATTGGACCACTATATGACGTAAAACGTTATATACTATTACGTTACAACGTATAACGTTATGTATTATTACGTTACAACGTATAACTTTATGGACTATTACGTTATAACGTATAACGTTATATGGATCACTATATGATGTATATCGTTATGTACTATTACGTTATAACGTATAACGATATATTAGATAACTATATGACGTAAAACGTTATGTACTATTACGTTACAACGTATAACGTTGTGTACAATTAAGTTATAACGTATAACGTTATATTGGATCACTATATGATGTATAACGTTACATACTATTACGTTACAACGTATAACGTTATGTACGATTACGTTATAACGTATAACGTTATTGGATCACTATATGTTGTATAACGTCATATACTAATACGTTACAACGTATAACGTTATGAACTATTTCGTAATAACATATATCGTTATGTACTATTACGTTATAACGTATAACGTTATTCTGGATCACTATATGATGCATATCGTTATGTACTATTACATATTAACGTGTAACGTTATATTGGATCACTATATGATGTATAACGTTATATACTATTACATTACAACGTAAAACGTTACATACTATTAGGTTACATCGAATAACATTATATTGGACCACTATATGACGTAAAACGTTATATAGTATTACGTTACAACGTATAACGTTATGTATTATAACGTTACACCGTATAACTTTATGTACTATTACGTTATAACGTATATCGTTATATTGGATCACTATATGTTGTATATCGTTATGTACTATTACGTTATAACGTATAACGATATATTGGATCACTATATGACGTAAAACGTTATGTACTATTACGTTACAACGTATAACGTTGTGTACAATTAAGTTATAACGTATAACGTTATATTGGATCACTATATGGTGTATAACGTTACATACTATTACATTACAACGTACAACGTTATGTGCAATTACGTTATAACGTATAACGTTATACTGGATCACTATATGGTGTATAACGTTATTTACTGTTACGTTAAATCGTATAACGTTACGTACTATTACGATGAAACGTATAACGTAATATTGGATCACTATATGATTTATAACGTTATATACTATTACGTTACAACGTATAACGTTATGAAGTATTACGTTATAATGTATAACGTTATGTACTATTACGATATAACGTATAACGTTATATTGGATCACTGTATTATGTGTAACGTTATATACTATTACGTTACTACTTGAAACGTTATGTACTATTATGTTAGAACTTATAACGCTTTATTGGATCACCATATGATGTATAACGTTACATACTATTACCTTACAACGTAAAACGTTACATACTATTACGTTACATCGAATAACGTTACATTGGACCACTATATGACGTAAAACGTTATATACTATTACGTTACAACGTATAACGTTATGTGTTATTACGTTACAACGTATAACTTTATGTACTATTACGTTATAACGTATAACGTTATATTGGATCTCTATATGTTGTATAACGTCATATACTATTACGTTACAACGCATAACGTTATGAACTATTTCTTAAGAACGTATAACGGTATGTGCAATTACGTTATAACGTATAACGTTATATGGATCACTATATGATGTATATCGTTATGTACTATTACGTTATAACGTATAACGATATATTAGATAACTATATGACGTAAAACGTTATGTACTATTACGTTACAACGTATAACGTTGTGTACAATTAAGTTATAACGTATAACGTTATATTGGATCACTATATGATGTATAACGTTACATACTATTACATTACAACGTATAACGTTACGTACTATTACGATGAAACGTATAACGTAATATTGGATCACTATATGATTTATAACGTCATATACTATAACGTTACAACGTATAACGTTATGAACTATTTCGTAATAACGTATATCGTTATGTACTATTACGTTATAACGTATAACGTTATTCTGGATCACTATATGATGCATATCGTTATGTACTATTACATATTAACGTGTAACGTTATATTGGATCACTATATGATGTATAACGTTATATACTATTACATTACAACGTATAACGTTATGTACTATTACGTTATAACGTATAACGTTATATTAGATCACTATATGACGTAAAATGTTATATACTATTACGTTACAACGTATAACGTTATGTATTATTACGTTATAACGTATAACGTTATATTGGATCACTATATGATGTGTAACGTTATATACTATTACGTTACAACGTGAAACGTTATGTACTATTATGTTAGAAAGTATAACGTTATATTGGATCACTATATGATGTATAACGTTACATACTATTACGTTACAACGTATAACGATATGTACTATTACGTTATAACGTATAACGTCATACTAGATCACTATATGACGTAAAACGTTATATACTATTACGTTACAACGTATAACGTTATGTATTATTACGTTACAACGTATAACGTTATGTACTATTACGTTACATCGTATAACGTTATATTGGATCACTATATGGTGTTTAACGTTATGTACTATTACGTAATAACGTATAAAGTTATGATCTATTATGTTACAACGTATAACATTATCATGGATCACTATATGATGTATAACGTTACATACTATTACCTTACATCGAATAACGTTATATTGGACCACTATATGACGTAAAACGTTATATTCTATTACGTTACAACGTATAACGTTATGCATTATTACGTTATAACGTATAACGTTATATTGGATCACTATATGATGTGTAACGTTATATACTATTACGTTACAACGTGAAACGTTATGTACTATTATGTTAGAAAGTATAACGTTATCTTGGATCACTATATGATGTATAACGTTACATACTATTACGTTACAACGTATAACGTTATGTACTATTACGTTATAACGTATAACGTTATACTAGATCACTATATGACGTAAAACGTTATATACTATTACGTTACAACGAATAACGTTATATTGGATCGCTATATGATGTGTAATGTTATATAATATTACGTTACAACGTGAAACGTTATGTACTATTATGTTAGAACGTATGACATTATATTGGATGACTATATGATGTTTAACGTTACATACTATTACGTTACAACGTATAACGTTATGTACTATTACGTTACAACGTATAACGTTATGTGTTATTACGTTACAACGTATAACTTTATGTACTATTACGTTATAACGTATAACGTTATATTGGATCTCTATATGTTGTATAACGTCATATACTATTACGTTACAACGCATAACGTTATGAACTATTTCTTAAGAACGTATAACGGTATGTGCAATTACGTTATAACGTATAACGTTATATGGATCACTATATGATGTATATCGTTATGTACTATTACGTTATAACGTATAACGATATATTAGATAACTATATGACGTAAAACGTTATGTACTATTACGTTACAACGTATAACGTTGTGTACAATTAAGTTATAACGTATAACGTTATATTGGATCACTATATGATGTATAACGTTACATACTATTACATTACAACGTATAACGTTACGTACTATTACGATGAAACGTATAACGTAATATTGGATCACTATATGATTTATAACGTCATATACTATTACGTTACAACGTATAACGTTATGAACTATTTCGTAATAACGTATATCGTTATGTACTATTACGCTATAACGTATAACGTTATATTGGATCACTATATTATGTGTAACGTTATATACTATTACGTTACATCGTGAAACGTTATGTACTATTATGTTAGAACTTATAACGTTTTATTGGATCACCATATGATGTATAACGTTACATACTATTACGTTACAACGTAAAACGTTACATACTATTAGGTTACATCGAATAACGTTATATTGGACCACTATATGACGTAAAACGTTATATAGTATTACGTTACAACGTATAACGTTATGTATTATAACGTTACACCGTATAACTTTATGTACTATTACGTTATAACGTATATCGTTATATTGGATCACTATATGTTGTATATCGTTATGTACTATTACGCTATAACGTATAACGATATATTGGATCACTATATGACGTAAAACGTTATGTACTATTACGTTACAACGTATAACGTTGTGTACAATTAAGTTATAACGTATAACGTTATATTGGATCACTATATGGTGTATAACGTTATATACTATTACATTACAACGTACATCGTTATGTGCAATTACGTTATAACGTATAACGTTATACTGGATCACTATATGGTGTATAACGTTATTTACTGTTACGTTAAATCGTATAACGTTACGTACTATTACGATGAAACGTCTAACGTAATATTGGATCACTATATGATTTATAACGTTATATACTATTGCGTTACAACGTATAACGTTATGAAGTATTACGTTATAATGTATAACGTTATGTAATATTACGATATAACGTATAACGTTATATTGGATCACTGTATTATGTGTAACGTTATATACTATTACGTTACTACTTGAAACGTTATGTACTACTATGTTAGAACTTATAACGCTTTATTGGATCACCATATGATGTATAACGTTACATACTATTACCTTACAACGTAAAACGTTACATACTATTACGTTACATCGAATAACGTTATATTGGACCACTATATGACGTAAAACGTTATATACTATTACGTTACAACGTATAACGTTATGTGTTATTACGTTACAACGTATAACTTTATGTACTATTACGTTATATCGTATAACGTTATATTGGATCTCTATATGTTGTATAACGTCATATACTATTACGTTACAACGCATAACGTTATGAAATATTTCTTAAGAACGTATAACGGTATGTGCAATTACGTTATAACGTATAACGTTATATGGATCACTATATGATGTATATCGTTATGTACTATTACGTTATAACGTATAACGATATATTAGATAACTATATGACGTAAAACGTTATGTACTATTACGTTACAACGTATAACTTTGTGTACAATTAAGTTATAACGTATAACGTTATATTGGATCACTATATGATGTATAACGTTACATACTATTACATTACAACGTATAACGTTACGTACTATTACGATGAAACGTATAACGTAATATTGGATCACTATATGATTTATAACGTCATATACTATTACGTTACAACGTATAACGTTATGAACTATTTCGTAATAACGTATATCGTTGTGTACTATTACGTTATAACGTATAACGTTATTCTGGATCACTATATGATGCATATCGTTATGTACTATTACATATTAACGTGTAACGTTATATTGGATCACTATATGATGTATAACGTTATATACTATTACATTACAACGTATAACGTTATGTACTATTACGTTATAACGTATAACGTTATATTAGATCACTATATGACGTAAAATGTTATATACTATTACGTTACAACGTATAACGTTATATTGGATCACTATATGATGTGTAACGTTATATACTATTACGTTACAACGTGAAACGTTATGTACTATTATGTTAGAAAGTATAACGTTATATTGGATCACTATATGATGTATAACGTTATATACTATTGCGTTACAACGTATAACGTTATGTACTATTACGTTATAACGTATAACGTAATATTGGATCACTATATGATTTATAACGTCATATACTATTACGTTACAACGTATAACGTTATGAAATATTTCGTAATAACGTTTATCGTCATGTACTATTACGTTATAACGTGTAACGTTATATTGGATCACTATATAATGTATAACGTGATATACTATTACGTTACAGCGTATAACGTTACGTGCTATTACGATGAAACGTATAACGTAATATTGGATCACTATATGATTTATAACGTCATATACTATTACGTTACAACGTATAACGTTATGTATTATTACGTTACAACGTATAACGTTATATAGTATTACGTGATAACGTATAAAGTTTTGATCTATTAAGTTACAACGTATAACATTATATTGGATCACTATATGATATATAAAGTTACATCTATTACCTTACATCGAATAACGTTTTATTGGACCACTATATGACGTAAAACGTTATATACTATTACGTTACAACGTATAACGTTATGTATTATTATGTTACAACGTTTAACTTTATATACTATTACGCTATAGCGTATAACGTTAAATTGGATCACTATATGATGTATAACGTTATATACTATTACGTTATAACGTATAACGTTATATTACTATATTTTGTATATCGTTATGTACTATTACATAATAACGTGTAACGTTATATTGGATCACTATATGATGTACATCGATATGTGCTATTACGTTATAACGTATAACGTTATATTGGATCACCTTATGATGTATATCGTTATGTACTATTACATAATAACGTGTAACGTTATATTGGATCACTATATGATGTATAACATTACATACTATTACGTTACATCGAATAACGTTATATTGGATTACTATATGACGTGAAACGTTATATACTATTACCCTACAACGTATAACGTTATGTATTATTACGTTACAACGTATAACGTTATGTACTATTACGTTACAACGTATAACGTTGTGTACTATTAAGTTATAACGTGTAACGTTATATTGGATCACTATATGATGTATGACGTTATATACTATTGCGTTACAACGTATAACGTTATGTACTATTACGTTATAACGTATAACGTTATATTAGATCACTATATGACGTAAAATGTTGTATACTATTACGTTACAACGTATAACGTTATGTATTATTACGTTATAACGTATAACGTTATATTGGATCACTATATGATGTGTCACGTTATATACTATTACGTTACAACGTGAAACGTTATGTACTATTATGTTAGAAAGTATAACGTTATATTGGATCACTATATGATGTATAACGTTACATACTATTACGTTACAACGTATAACGTTATGTACTATTACGTTATAACGTATAACGTTATACTAGATCACTATATGACGTAAAACGTTATATACTATTACGTTACAACGTATAACGTTATGTATTATTACGTTACAACGTATAACGTTATGTACTATTACGTTACATCGTATAACGATATATTGGATCACTATATGGTGTTTAACGTTATGTACTATTACGTAATAACGTATAAAGTTATGATCTATTATGTTACAACGTATAACATTATATTGGATCACTATATGATGTATAACGTTACATACTATTACCTTACATCGAATAACGTTATATTGGAACACTATATGACGTAAAACGTTATATACTATTACGTTACAACGTATAACGTTATGCATTATTACGTTATAACGTATAACGTTATATTGGATCACTATATGATGTGTAACGTTATATACTATTACGTTACAACGTGAAACGTTATGTACTATTATGTTATAAAGTATAACGTTATATTGGATCACTATATGATGTATAACGTTACATAGTATTACGTTACAACGTATAACGTTATGTACTATTACGTTATAACGTATAACGTTATACTAGATCACTATATGACGTAAAACGTTATATACTATTTCGTTACAACGAATAACGTTATATTGGATCGCTATATGATGTGTAATGTTATATAATATTACGTTACAACGTGAAACGTTATGTACTATTATGTTAGAACGTATGACATTATATTGGATGACTATATGATGTTTAACGTTACATACTATTACGTTACAACGTATAACGTTATGTACTATTACGTTATAACGTATAACGTTATATTAGATCACTATATGACATAAAACGTTATATACTATTACGTTACAACGTATAACGTTATGTACTATTACATTATAACGTATAACGTTATATTAGACCACTATATGACGTAAAACGTTATATACTATTACGTTACAACGTGAAACGTTATGTACTATTATGTTAGAAAGTATAACGTTATATTGGATCACTATATGATGTATAACGTTACATACTATTACGTTACAACGTATAACGTTATGTATTATTACGATACAACATAAAACGTTGTGTACTATTACGTTATAACGTATAACGATATATCGGTTCACTATATGATGTATAAGGTTATGTACTATTACGTGACAACGTATAACGTTACGTATTTTAACGTTACAACGTATTACGTTATGTACTATTACGTTATAGCGTATAACGTTATGTACTATTACGTTATTACGTATAATATTATATTGGATCACTATATGATGTATAACGTTACATACTATTACCTTACATCGAATAAAGTTATATTGGATCACTATATGACGTAAAAGGTTATATACTATTACGTTACAACGTATAACATTATATTGGATGACTATATGATGTTTAAAGTTACATACTATTACGTTACAACGTATAACGTTACGTACTATTACGTTATTACGTATAATATTATATTGGATCACTATTTGATGTATAACGTTACATACTATTACGTTACATCGAATAACGTTATATTGGATTACTATATGACGTGAAACGTTATATACTATTACGCTACAACGTATAACGTTATGTATTATTACGTTACAACGTGTAACGTTATGAACTATTACGTTACAACGTATAACGTTGTGTACTACTATGTTAGAACTTATAACGCTTTATTGGATCACCATATGATGTATAACGTTACATACTATTACCTTACAACGTAAAACGTTACATACTATTACGTTACATCGAATAACGTTATATTGGACCACTATATGACGTAAAACGTTATATACTATTACGTTACAACGTATAACGTTATGTGTTATTACGTTACAACGTATAACTTTATGTACTATTACGTTATATCGTATAACGTTATATTGGATCTCTATATGTTGTATAACGTCATATACTATTACGTTACAACGCATAACGTTATGAACTATTTCGTAAGAACGTATAACGGTATGTACTATTACGTTATAACGTATAACGTTATGTACTATTACGTTATTACGTATAATATTATATTGGATCACTAATTGATGTATAACGTTACATACTATTACGTTACATCGTATAACGTTATATTGGATCACTATATGACGTAAAAGGTTATATACTATTACGTTACAATGTATAACGTTATATACTATTACGTTACAACGTATAACGTTATGTACTATTACGTTATAACGTATAACGGTGTGTACTATTAAGTTATAACGTATAACGTTATATTGGATCACTATATGATGTATAACGTTACATACTATTACGTTACAACGTATAACGTTATGAAATATTTCGTAATAACGTATATCGTTATGTACTATTACGTTATAACGTGTAACGTTATATTGGATCACTATATGATGTATAACGTGATATACTATTACGTTACAGCGTATAACGTTACGTGCTATTACGATGAAACGTATAACGTAATATTGGATCACTATATGATTTATAACGTTATATACTATTACGTTACAACGTATAACGTTATGAACTATAACGTTATAATGTATAACGTTATGTACTATTACGATATAACGTATAACGTTATATTGGATCACTGTATTATGTGTAACGTTATATACTATTACGTTACAACTTGAAACGTTATGTACTATTATGTTAGAACTTCTAACGCTTTATTGGATCACCATATGCTGTATAACGTTACATACTATTACCTTACAACGTAAAACGTTACATACTATTACGTTACACCGAATAACGTTATATTGGACCACTATATGACGTAAAACGTTATATACTATTACGTTACAACGTATAACGTTATGTATTATTACGTTACAACGTATAACTTTATGTACTATTACGTTATAACGTATAACGTTATATTGGATCACTATATGTTGTATAACGTCATATACTATTACGTTACAACGCATAACGTTATGAACTATTTCTTAAGAACGTATAACGGTAAGTGCTATTACGTTATAACGTATAACGTTATATGGATTACTATATGATGTATATCGTTATGTACTATTACGTTATAACGTATAACGATATATTAGATAACTATATGACGTAAAACGTTATGTACTATTACGTTACAACGTATAACGTTGTGTACAATTAAGTTATAACGAATAACGTTATATTGGATCACTATATGATGTATAACGTTACATACTATTACGTTACAACGTATAATGTTATGTACGATTACGTTATAACTTATAACGTTATTGGATCACTATATGTTGTATAACGTCATATACTAATACGTTACAACGTATAACGTTATGAACTATTTCGTAATAACGTATATCGTTATGTACTATTACGTTATAACGTATAACGTTATTCTGGATCACTATATGATGCATATCGTTATGTGCTATTACATATTAACGTGTAACGTTATATTGGATCACTATATGATGTATAACGTTATATACTATTACATTACAACGTATAACGTTACGTACTATTACGATGAAACGTATAACGTAATATTGGATCACTATATGATGTGTAATGTTATATAATATTACGTTACATCGTGAAACGTTATGTACTATTATGTTAGAAAGTATAACGTTATATTGGATCACTATATGATGTATAACGTTACATACTATTACGTTACAACGTATAACGTTATGTACTATTACGTTATAACGTATAACGTCATACTAGATCACTATATGACGTAAAACGTTATATACTATTACGTTACAACGTATAACGTTATGTATTATTACGTTACAACGTATAACGTTATGTACTATTACGTTACATCGTATAACGTTATATTGGATCACTATATGGTGTTTAACGTTATGTACTATTACGTAATAACGTATAAAGTTATGATCTATTATGTTACAACGTATAACATTATCATGGATCACTATATGATGTATAACGTTACATACTATTACCTTACATCGAATAACGTTATATTGGACCACTATATGACGTAAAACGTTATATTCTATTACGCTACAACGTATAACGTTATGCATTATTACGTTATAACGTATAACGTTATATTGGATCACTATATGATGTGTAACGTTATATACTATTACGTTACAACGTGAAACGTTATGTACTATTATGTTAGAAAGTATAACGTTATATTGGATCACTATATGATGTATAACGTTACATACTATTACGTTACAACGTATAACGTTATGTACTATTACGTTATAACGTATAACGTTATACTAGATCACTATATGACGTAAAACGTTATATACTATTACGTTACAACGAATAACGTTATATTAGATCACTATATGACGTAAAACGTTATATACTATTACGTTACAACGTGAAACGTTATGTACTATTATGTTAGAAAGTATAACGTTATATTGGATCACTATATGATGTATAACGTTACATACTATTACGTTACAACGTATAACGTTATGTATTATTACGATACAACATATAACGTTGTGTACTATTACGTTATAACGTATAACGATATATCGGTTCACTATATGATGTATAAGGTTATGTACTATTACGTGACAACGTATAACGTTACGTATTTTAACGTTACAACGTATTACGTTATGTACTATTACGTTACAGCGTATAACGTTATGTACTATTACGTTATTACGTATAATATTATATTGGATCACTATATGATGTATAACGTTACATACTATTACCTTACATCGAATAACGTTATATTGGACCTCTATATGACGTAAAACGTTATATACTATTACGTTACAACGTATAACGTTATATTGGATGACTATATGAAGTTTAACGTTACATACTATTACGTTACAACGTATTACGTTACGTACTATTACGTTATTACGTATAATATTATATTGGATCACTATTTGATGTATAACGTTACATACTATTACGTTACATCGAATAACGTTATATTGGATCACTGTATAATGTATATCGTTAAATACTATTACGTTACAACGTGAAACGTTATGTACTATTATGTTGGAAAGTATAACGTTATATTGGATCACTATATGATGTATAACGTCACATACTATTACGTTACAACGTATAACGTTATGTACTATTACGTTATAACGTATAACGTTATATTATATCACTATATGACGCAAAACGTTATATACTATTACGTTACAACGTATAACGTTATGTACTATTACGTTATAACGTATAACGTTATACTAGATCACTATATGACGTAAAACGTTATATACTATTACGTTACAACGTATAACGTTATGTATTATTACGTTACAACGTATAACGTTATATAGTATTACGTGATAACGTATAAAGTTTTGATCTATTAAGTTACAACGTATAACATTATATTGGATCACTATATGATATATAACGTTACATACTATTACCTTACATCGAATAACGTTTTATTGGACCACTATATGACGTAAAACGTTATATACTATTACGTTACAACGTATAACGTTATATATTATTATGTTACAACGTTTAACTTTATATACTATTACGCTATAGCGTATAACGTTAAATTGGATCACTATATGATGTATAACGTTATATACTATTACGTTATAACGTATAACGTTATATTGGATTACTATATTTTGTATATCGTTATGTACTATTACATAATAACGTGTAACGTTATATTGGATCACTATATGTTGTATAACGTCATATACTATTACGTTACAACGTATAACGTTATGAACTATTACGTAATAACGTATAAAGGTATCATCTATTAAGTTATAACGTATAACATTATATTGGAACACTATATGATGTATAACATTACATACTATTACGTTACATCGAATAACGTTATATTGGATTACTATATGACGTGAAACGTTATATACTATTACGCTACAACGTATAACGTTATGTATTATTACGTTACAACGTGTAACGTTATGTACTATTACGTTACAACGTATAACGTTGTGTACTATTAAGTTATAACGTGTAACGTTATATTGGATCACTATATGATGTATAACGTTATATACTATTGCGTTACAACGTATAACGTTATGTACTATTACGTTATAACGTATAACGTTTTATTGGATCACTATATGTTGTATAGCGTCATATACTATTACGTTACAACGTATAACGTTATGAACTATTTCGTAATAACGTATAAAGGTATGATCTATTAAGTTATAACGTATAACATTATATTGGATCACCGTATGATGTATAACGTTATATACTATTACGTTACAACGTGAAACGTTATGTACTATTACGTTATAACGTATAACGTTACGTACTATTACGAAGAAAAGTATAACGTAATATTGGATCACTATATGATTTATAACGTCATATACTATTACGTTACAACGTATAACGTTATGTACTATTACGTTATAATGTATAACGTTATATTGGACCACTATATGACGTAAAACGTTATATGCTATTACGTTACAACGTATAACGTTATGTACTATTACGTTATAACGTATAACGGTGTGTACTATTAAGTTATAACGTATAACGTTATATTGGATCTCTATATGTTGTATAACGTCATATACTATTACGTTACAACGCATAACGTTATGAACTATTTCGTAAGAACGTATAACGGTATGTACTATTACGTTATAACGTATAACGTTATGTACTATTACGTTATTACGTATAATATTATATTGGATCACTAATTGATGTATAACGTTACATACTATTACGTTACATCGTATAACGTTATATTGGATCACTATATGACGTAAAAGGTTATATACTATTACGTTACAATGTATAACGTTATATACTATTACGTTACAACGTATAACGTTATGTACTATTACGTTATAACGTATAACGGTGTGTACTATTAAGTTATAACGTATAACGTTATATTGGATCACTATA
Source organism: Bombus terrestris (assembly GCF_910591885.1). Classification (NCBI taxonomy): domain Eukaryota; kingdom Metazoa; phylum Arthropoda; class Insecta; order Hymenoptera; family Apidae; genus Bombus; species Bombus terrestris. The sequence continues at coordinate 13,859,435 of NC_063273.1, read as the reverse complement.
TGATGTATAACGTTACATACTATTACGTTACAACGTATAACGTTATGAAATATTTCGTAATAACGTATATCGTTATGTACTATTACGTTATAACGTGTAACGTTATATTGGATCACTATATGATGTATAACGTGATATACTATTACGTTACAGCGTATAACGTTACGTGCTATTACGATGAAACGTATAACGTAATATTGGATCACTATATGATTTATAACGTTATATACTATTACGTTACAACGTATAACGTTATGAACTATAACGTTATAATGTATAACGTTATGTACTATTACGATATAACGTATAACGTTATATTGGATCACTGTATTATGTGTAACGTTATATACTATTACGTTACAACTTGAAACGTTATGTACTATTATGTTAGAACTTCTAACGCTTTATTGGATCACCATATGCTGTATAACGTTACATACTATTACCTTACAACGTAAAACGTTACATACTATTACGTTACACCGAATAACGTTATATTGGACCACTATATGACGTAAAACGTTATATACTATTACGTTACAACGTATAACGTTATGTATTATTACGTTACAACGTATAACTTTATGTACTATTACGTTATAACGTATAACGTTATATTGGATCACTATATGTTGTATAACGTCATATACTATTACGTTACAACGCATAACGTTATGAACTATTTCTTAAGAACGTATAACGGTAAGTGCTATTACGTTATAACGTATAACGTTATATGGATTACTATATGATGTATATCGTTATGTACTATTACGTTATAACGTATAACGATATATTAGATAACTATATGACGTAAAACGTTATGTACTATTACGTTACAACGTATAACGTTGTGTACAATTAAGTTATAACGAATAACGTTATATTGGATCACTATATGATGTATAACGTTACATACTATTACGTTACAACGTATAATGTTATGTACGATTACGTTATAACTTATAACGTTATTGGATCACTATATGTTGTATAACGTCATATACTAATACGTTACAACGTATAACGTTATGAACTATTTCGTAATAACGTATATCGTTATGTACTATTACGTTATAACGTATAACGTTATTCTGGATCACTATATGATGCATATCGTTATGTGCTATTACATATTAACGTGTAACGTTATATTGGATCACTATATGATGTATAACGTTATATACTATTACATTACAACGTATAACGTTACGTACTATTACGATGAAACGTATAACGTAATATTGGATCACTATATGATGTGTAATGTTATATAATATTACGTTACATCGTGAAACGTTATGTACTATTATGTTAGAAAGTATAACGTTATATTGGATCACTATATGATGTATAACGTTACATACTATTACGTTACAACGTATAACGTTATGTACTATTACGTTATAACGTATAACGTCATACTAGATCACTATATGACGTAAAACGTTATATACTATTACGTTACAACGTATAACGTTATGTATTATTACGTTACAACGTATAACGTTATGTACTATTACGTTACATCGTATAACGTTATATTGGATCACTATATGGTGTTTAACGTTATGTACTATTACGTAATAACGTATAAAGTTATGATCTATTATGTTACAACGTATAACATTATCATGGATCACTATATGATGTATAACGTTACATACTATTACCTTACATCGAATAACGTTATATTGGACCACTATATGACGTAAAACGTTATATTCTATTACGCTACAACGTATAACGTTATGCATTATTACGTTATAACGTATAACGTTATATTGGATCACTATATGATGTGTAACGTTATATACTATTACGTTACAACGTGAAACGTTATGTACTATTATGTTAGAAAGTATAACGTTATATTGGATCACTATATGATGTATAACGTTACATACTATTACGTTACAACGTATAACGTTATGTACTATTACGTTATAACGTATAACGTTATACTAGATCACTATATGACGTAAAACGTTATATACTATTACGTTACAACGAATAACGTTATATTAGATCACTATATGACGTAAAACGTTATATACTATTACGTTACAACGTGAAACGTTATGTACTATTATGTTAGAAAGTATAACGTTATATTGGATCACTATATGATGTATAACGTTACATACTATTACGTTACAACGTATAACGTTATGTATTATTACGATACAACATATAACGTTGTGTACTATTACGTTATAACGTATAACGATATATCGGTTCACTATATGATGTATAAGGTTATGTACTATTACGTGACAACGTATAACGTTACGTATTTTAACGTTACAACGTATTACGTTATGTACTATTACGTTACAGCGTATAACGTTATGTACTATTACGTTATTACGTATAATATTATATTGGATCACTATATGATGTATAACGTTACATACTATTACCTTACATCGAATAACGTTATATTGGACCTCTATATGACGTAAAACGTTATATACTATTACGTTACAACGTATAACGTTATATTGGATGACTATATGAAGTTTAACGTTACATACTATTACGTTACAACGTATTACGTTACGTACTATTACGTTATTACGTATAATATTATATTGGATCACTATTTGATGTATAACGTTACATACTATTACGTTACATCGAATAACGTTATATTGGATCACTGTATAATGTATATCGTTAAATACTATTACGTTACAACGTGAAACGTTATGTACTATTATGTTGGAAAGTATAACGTTATATTGGATCACTATATGATGTATAACGTCACATACTATTACGTTACAACGTATAACGTTATGTACTATTACGTTATAACGTATAACGTTATATTATATCACTATATGACGCAAAACGTTATATACTATTACGTTACAACGTATAACGTTATGTACTATTACGTTATAACGTATAACGTTATACTAGATCACTATATGACGTAAAACGTTATATACTATTACGTTACAACGTATAACGTTATGTATTATTACGTTACAACGTATAACGTTATATAGTATTACGTGATAACGTATAAAGTTTTGATCTATTAAGTTACAACGTATAACATTATATTGGATCACTATATGATATATAACGTTACATACTATTACCTTACATCGAATAACGTTTTATTGGACCACTATATGACGTAAAACGTTATATACTATTACGTTACAACGTATAACGTTATATATTATTATGTTACAACGTTTAACTTTATATACTATTACGCTATAGCGTATAACGTTAAATTGGATCACTATATGATGTATAACGTTATATACTATTACGTTATAACGTATAACGTTATATTGGATTACTATATTTTGTATATCGTTATGTACTATTACATAATAACGTGTAACGTTATATTGGATCACTATATGTTGTATAACGTCATATACTATTACGTTACAACGTATAACGTTATGAACTATTACGTAATAACGTATAAAGGTATCATCTATTAAGTTATAACGTATAACATTATATTGGAACACTATATGATGTATAACATTACATACTATTACGTTACATCGAATAACGTTATATTGGATTACTATATGACGTGAAACGTTATATACTATTACGCTACAACGTATAACGTTATGTATTATTACGTTACAACGTGTAACGTTATGTACTATTACGTTACAACGTATAACGTTGTGTACTATTAAGTTATAACGTGTAACGTTATATTGGATCACTATATGATGTATAACGTTATATACTATTGCGTTACAACGTATAACGTTATGTACTATTACGTTATAACGTATAACGTTTTATTGGATCACTATATGTTGTATAGCGTCATATACTATTACGTTACAACGTATAACGTTATGAACTATTTCGTAATAACGTATAAAGGTATGATCTATTAAGTTATAACGTATAACATTATATTGGATCACCGTATGATGTATAACGTTATATACTATTACGTTACAACGTGAAACGTTATGTACTATTACGTTATAACGTATAACGTTACGTACTATTACGAAGAAAAGTATAACGTAATATTGGATCACTATATGATTTATAACGTCATATACTATTACGTTACAACGTATAACGTTATGTACTATTACGTTATAATGTATAACGTTATATTGGACCACTATATGACGTAAAACGTTATATGCTATTACGTTACAACGTATAACGTTATGTACTATTACGTTATAACGTATAACGGTGTGTACTATTAAGTTATAACGTATAACGTTATATTGGATCACTATATGATGTATAACGTTACATACTATTACGTTACAACGTATAACGTTATGAAATATTTCGTAATAACGTTTATCGTTATGTACTATTACGTTATAACGTGTAACGTTATATTGGATCACTATATGATGTATAACGTGATATACTATTACGTTACAGCGTATAACGTTACGTGCTATTACGATGAAACGTATAACGTAATATTGGATCACTATATGATTTATAACGTCATATACTATTACGTTACAACGTATAACGTTATGTATTATTACGTTACAACGTATAACGTTATATAGTATTACGTGATAACGTATAAAGTTTTGATCTATTAAGTTACAACGTATAACATTATATTGGATCACTATATGATATATAACGTTACATACTATTACCTTACATCGAATAACGTTTTGTTGGACCACTATATGACGTAAAACGTTATATACTATTACGTTACAACGTATAACGTTATGTAGTATTATGTTACAACGTTTAACTTTATATACTATTACGCTATAGCGTATAACGTTAAATTGGATCACTATATGATGTATAATGTTATATACTATTACGTTATAACGTATAACGTTATATTGGATTACTATATTTTGTATATCGTTATGTACTATTACATAATAACGTGTAACGTTATATTGGATCACTATATGATGTACATCGATATGTGCTATTACGTTATAACGTATAACGTTATATTGGATCACTATATGATGTATATCGTTATGTACTATTACATAATAACGTGTAACGTTATATTGGATCACTATATGATGTATAACGTTATATACTATTACGTAATAACGTATAACGTTATGTACTATTACGTTATAACGTATAACGTTATATTGGATCACTATATGTTGTATAACGTCATATACTATTACGTTACAACGTATAACGTTATGAACTATTACGTAATAACGTATAAAGGTATGATCTATTAAGTTATAACGTATAACATTATATTGGAACACTATATGATGTATAACATTACATACTATTACGTTACATCGAATAACGTTATATTGGATTACTATATGACGTGAAACGTTATATACTATTACGCTACAACGTATAACGTTATGTATTATTACGTTACAACGTATAACGTTATGTACTATTACGTTACAACGTATAACGTTGTGTACTATTAAGTTATAACGTGTAACGTTATATTGGATCACTCTATGATGTATGACGTTATATACTATTGCGTTACAACGTATAACGTTATGTACTATTACGTTATAACGTATAACGTTATATTAGATCACTATATGACGTAAAATGTTGTATACTATTACGTTACAACGTATAACGTTATGTATTATTACGTTATAACGTATAACGTTATATTGGATCACTATATGATGTGTAACGTTATATACTATTACGTTACAACGTGAAACGTTATGTACTATTATGTTAGAAAGTATAACGTTATATTGGATCACTATATGATGTATAACGTTACATACTATTACGTTACAACGTATAACGTTATGTACTATTACGTTATAACGTATAACGTTATACTAGATCACTATATGACGTAAAACGTTATATACTATTACGTTACAACGTATAACGTTATGTATTATTACGTTACAACGTATAACGTTATGTACTATTACGTTACATCGTATAACGTTATATTGGATCACTATATAGTGTTTAACGTTATGTACTATTACGTAATAACGTATAAAGTTATGATCTATTATGTTACAACGTATAACATTATATTGGATCACTATATGATGTATAACGTTACATACTATTACCTTACATCGAATAACGTTATATTGGACCACTATATGACGTAAAACGTTATATACTATTACGTTACAACGTATAACGTTATATTGGATGACTATATGATGTTTAACGTTACATACTATTACGTTACAACGTATAACGTTATGTACTATTACGTTATAACGTATAACGTTATATTAGATCACTATATGACGTAAAATGTTGTATACTATTACGTTACAACGTATAACGTTATGCATTATTACGTTATAACGTATAACGTTATATTGGATCACTATATGATGTGTAACGTTATATACTATTACCTTACAACGTGAAACGTTATGTACTATTATGTTAGAAAGTATAACGTTATATTGGATCACTATATGATGTATAATGTTACATAGTATTACGTTACAACGTGTAACGTTATGTACTATTACGTTATAACGTATAACGTTATACTAGATCACTATATGACGTAAAACGTTATATACTATTTCGTTACAACGAATAACGTTATATTGGATCGCTATATGATGTGTAATGTTATATAATATTACGTTACAACGTGAAACGTTATGTACTATTATGTTAGAACGTATGACATTATATTGGATGACTATATGATGTTTAACGTTACATACTATTACGTTACAACGTATAACGTTATGTACTATTACGTTATAACGTATAACGTTATATTAGATCACTATATGACGTAAAACGTTATATACTATTACGTTACAACGTATAACGTTATGTACTATTACGTTATAACGTATAACGTTATATTAGATCACTATATGACGTAAAACGTTATATACTATTACGTTACAACGTGAAACGTTATGTACTATTATGTTAGAAAGTATAACGTTATATTGGATCACTGTATGATGTATAACGTTACATACTATTACGTTACAACGTATAACGTTATGTATTATTACGATACAACATATAACGTTGTGTACTATTACGTTATAACGTATAACGATATATCGGTTCACTATATGATGTATAAGGTTATGTACTATTACGTGACAACGTATAACGTTACGTATTTTAACGTTACAACGTATTACGTTATGTACTATTACGTTACAGCGTATAACGTTATGTACTATTACGTTATTACGTATAATATTATATTGGATCACTATATGATGTATAACGTTACATACTATTACCTTACATCGAATAACGTTATATTGGACCTCTATATGACGTAAAACGTTATATACTATTACGTTACAACGTATAACGTTATATTGGATGACTATATGATGTTTAACGTTACATACTATTACGTTACAACGTATAACGTTACGTACTATTACGTTATTACGTATAATATTATATTGGATCACTATTTGATGTATAACGTTACATACTATTACGTTACATCGAATAACGTTATATTGGATCACTGTATAATGTATATCGTTAAATACTATTACGTTACAGCGTGAAACGTTATGTACTATTATGTTGGAAAGTATAACGTTATATTGGATCACTATATGATGTATAACGTCACATACTATTACGTTACAACGTATAACGTTATGTACTATTACGTTATAACGTATAACGTTATATTATATCACTATATGACGCAAAACGTTATATACTATTACGTTACAACGTATAACGTTATGTACTATTACGTTATAACGTATAACGTTATACTAGATCACTATATGACGTAAAACGTTATATACTATTACGTTACAACGTATAGCGTTATGTATTATTACGTTACAACGTATAACGTTATGTATTATTATGTTACAACGTTTAACTTTATATACTATTACGCTATAGCGTATAACGTTAAATTGGATCACTATATGATGTATAACGTCATATACTATTACGTTACAACGCATAACGTTATGAACTATTACGTTATAACGTATAACGTTATATTGGATTACTATATTTTGTATATCGTTATGTACTATTACATAATAACGTGTAACGTTATATTGGATAACTATATGATGTACATCGATATGTACTATTACGTTATAACGTATAACGTTATATTGGATCACTATATGATGTATAACGTTATATACTATTACGTAATAACGTATAACGTTATGTACTATTACGTTATAACGTATAACGTTATATTGGATCACTATATGTTGTATAACGTCATATACTATTACGTTACAACGTATAACGTTATGAACTATTACGTAATAACGTATAAAGGTATGATCTATTAAGTTATAACGTATAACATTATATTGGAACACTATATGATGTATAACATTACATACTATTACGTTACATCGAATAACGTTATATTGGACCACTATATGACGTAAAACGTTATATACTATTACGTTACAACGTATAACGTTATGCATTATTACGTTACAACGTATAACTTTATGTACTATTACGTTATAACGTATAACGTTATATTGGATCACTATATGTTGTATAACGTCATATACTATTACGTTACAACGCATAACGTTATGAACTATTTCTTAAGAACGTATAACGGTATGTACTATTACGTTATTACGTATAATATTATATTGGATCACTATTTGATGTATAACGTTACATACTATTACGTTACATCGAATAACGTTATATTGGATCACTGTATAATGTATATCGTTAAATACTATTACGTTACAACGTGAAACGTTATGTACTATTATGTTGGAAAGTATAACGTTATACTAGATCACTATATGACGTGGAACGTTATATACTATTACGCTACAACGTATAACGTTATGTATTATTACGTTACAACGTGTACCGTTATGTACTATTACGTTACAACGTATAACGTTGTGTACTATTAAGTTATAACGTGTAACGTTATATTGGATCACTATATGATGTATAACGTCACATACTATTACGTTACAACGTATAACGTTATGTACTATTACGTTATAACGTATAACGTTATATTATATCACTATATGACGCAAAACGTTATATACTATTACGTTACAACGTATAACGTTATGTACTATTACGTTATAACGTATAACGTTATACTAGATCACTATATGACGTGGAACGTTATATACTATTACGCTACAACGTATAACGTTATGTATTATTACGTTACAACGTGTACCGTTATGTACTATTACGTTACAACGTATAACGTTATGTATTATTACGTTACAACGTGTACCGTTATGTACTATTACGTTACAACGTATAACGTTGTGTACTATTAAGTTATAACGTGTAACGTTATATTGGATCACTATATGATGTATAACGTTATATACTATTGCGTTACAACGTATAACGTTATATTCTATTACGTTATAACGTATAACGTTTTATTGGATCACTATATGTTGTATAGCGTCATATACTATTACGTTACAACGTATAACGTTATGAACTATTTCGTAATAACGTATAAAGGTATGATCTATTAAGTTATAACGTATAACATTATATTGGATCACCGTATGATGTATAACGTTATATACTATTACGTTACAACGTGAAACGTTATGTACTATTACGTTATAACGTATAGCGTTACGTACTATTACGATGAAAAGTATAACGTAATATTGGATCACTATATGATTTATAACGTTATATACTATTACGTTACAACGTATAACGTTATGTACTAGTACGTTATAATGTATAACGTTATACTAGATCACTATATGACGTGGAACGTTATATACTATTACGCTACAACGTATAACGTTATGTATTATTACGTTACAACGTGTACCGTTATGTACTATTACGTTACAACGTATAACGTTGTGTACTATTAAGTTATAACGTGTAACGTTATATTGGATCACTATATGATGTATAACGTCACATACTATTACGTTACAACGTATAACGTTATGTACTATTACGTTATAACGTATAACGTTATATTATATCACTATATGACGCAAAACGTTATATACTATTACGTTACAACGTATAACGTTATGTACTATTACGTTATAACGTATAACGTTATACTAGATCACTATATGACGTGGAACGTTATATACTATTACGCTACAACGTATAACGTTATGTATTATTACGTTACAACGTGTACCGTTATGTACTATTACGTTACAACGTATTACGTTATGTATTACTACGTTACAACGTGTACCGTTATGTACTATTACGTTACAACGTATAACTTTATGTACTATTACGTTATATCGTATAACGTTATATTGGATCTCTATATGTTGTATAACGTCATATACTATTACGTTACAACGCATAACGTTATGAAATATTTCTTAAGAACGTATAACGGTATGTGCAATTACGTTATAACGTATAACGTTATATGGATCACTATATGATGTATATCGTTATGTACTATTACGTTATAACGTATAACGATATATTAGATAACTATATGACGTAAAACGTTATGTACTATTACGTTACAACGTATAACGTTGTGTACAATTAAGTTATAACGTATAACGTTATATTGGATCACTATATGATGTATAACGTTACATACTATTACATTACAACGTATAACGTTACGTACTATTACGATGAAACGTATAACGTAATATTGGATCACTATATGATTTATAACGTCATATACTATTACGTTACAACGTATAACGTTATGAACTATTTCGTAATAACGTATATCGTTATGTACTATTACGTTATAACGTATAACGTTATTCTGGATCACTATATGATGCATATCGTTATGTACTATTACATATTAACGTGTAACGTTATATTGGATCACTATATGATGTATAACGTTATATACTATTACATTACAACGTATAACGTTATGTACTATTACGTTATAACGTATAACGTTATATTAGATCACTATATGACGTAAAATGTTATATACTATTACGTTACAACGTATAACGTTATGTATTTTTACGTTATAACGTATAACGTTATATTGGATCACTATATGATGTGTAACGTTATATACTATTACGTTACAACGTGAAACGTTATGTACTATTATGTTAGAAAGTATAACGTTATATTGGATCACTATATGATGTATAACGTTACATACTATTACGTTACAACGTATAACGTTATGTACTATTACGTTATAACGTATAACGTCATACTAGATCACTATATGACGTAAAACGTTATATACTATTACGTTACAACGTATAACGTTATGTATTATTACGTTACAACGTATAACGTTATGTACTATTACGTTACATCGTATAACGTTATATTGGATCACTATATGGTGTTTAACGTTATGTACTATTACGTAATAACGTATAAAGTTATGATCTATTATGTTACAACGTATAACATTATCATGGATCACTATATGATGTATAACGTTACATACTATTACCTTACATCGAATAACGTTATATTGGACCACTATATGACGTAAAACGTTATATTCTATTACGCTACAACGTATAACGTTATGCATTATTACGTTATAACGTATAACGTTATATTGGATCACTATATGATGTGTAACGTTATATACTATTACGTTACAACGTGAAACGTTATGTACTATTATGTTAGAAAGTATAACGTTATATTGGATCACTATATGATGTATAACGTTACATACTATTACGTTACAACGTATAACGTTATGTACTACTACGTTATAACGTATAACGTTATACTAGATCACTATATGACGTAAAACGTTATATACTATTACGTTACAACGAATAACGTTATATTAGATCACTATATGACGTAAAACGTTATATACTATTACGTTACAACGTGAAACGTTATGTACTATTATGTTAGAAAGTATAACGTTATATTGGATCACTATATGATGTATAACGTTACATACTATTACGTTACAACGTATAACGTTATGTATTATTACGATACAACATATAACGTTGTGTACTATTACGTTATAACGTATAACGATATATCGGTTCACTATATGATGTATAAGGTTATGTACTATTACGTGACAACGTATAACGTTACGTATTTTAACGTTACAACGTATTACGTTATGTACTATTACGTTACAGCGTATAACGTTATGTACTATTACGTTATTACGTATAATATTATATTGGATCACTATTTGATGTATAACGTTACATACTATTACCTTACATCGAATAACGTTATATTGGACCTCTATATGACGTAAAACGTTATATACTATTACGTTACAACGTATAACGTTATATTGGATGACTATATGAAGTTTAACGTTACATACTATTACGTTACAACGTATTACGTTACGTACTATTACGTTATTACGTATAATATTATATTGGATCACTATTTGATGTATAACGTTACATACTACTACGTTACATCGAATAACGTTATATTGGATCACTGTATAATGTATATCGTTAAATACTATTACGTTACAACGTGAAACGTTATGTACTATTATGTTGGAAAGTATAACGTTATATTGGATCACTATATGATGTATAACGTCACATACTATTACGTTACAACGTATAACGTTATGTACTATTACGTTATAACGTATAACGTTATATTATATCACTATATGACGCAAAACGTTATATACTATTACGTTACAACGTATAACGTTATGTACTATTACGTTATAACGTATATCGTTATACTAGATCACTATATGACGTAAAACGTTATATACTATTACGTTACAACGTATAACGTTATGTATTATTACGTTACAACGTATAACGTTATATAGTATTACGTGATAACGTATAAAGTTTTGATCTATTAAGTTACAACGTATAACATTATATTGGATCACTATATGATATATAACGTTACATACTATTACCTTACATCGAATAACGTTTTATTGGACCACTATATGACGTAAAACGTTATATACTATTACGTTACAACGTATAACGTTATGTATTATTATGTTACAACGTTTAACTTTATATACTATTACGCTATAGCGTATAACGTTAAATTGGATCACTATATGATGTATAACGTTATATACTATTACGTTATAACGTATAACGTTATATTGGATTACTATATTTTGTATATCGTTATGTACTATTACATAATAACGTGTAACGTTATATTGGATCACTATATGTTGTATAACGTCATATACTATTACGTTACAACGTATAACGTTATGAACTATTACGTAATAACGTATAAAGGTATCATCTATTAAGTTATAACGTATAACATTATATTGGAACACTATATGATGTATAACATTACATACTATTACGTTACATCGAATAACGTTATATTGGATTACTATATGACGTGAAACGTTATATACTATTACGCTACAACGTATAACGTTATGTATTATTACGTTACAACGTGTAACGTTATGTACTATTACGTTACAACGTATAACGTTGTGTACTATTAAGTTATAACGTGTAACGTTATATTGGATCACTATATGATGTATAACGTTATATACTATTGCGTTACAACGTATAACGTTATGTACTATTACGTTATAACGTATAACGTTTTATTGGATCACTATATGTTGTATAGCGTCATATACTATTACGTTACAACGTATAACGTTATGAACTATTTCGTAATAACGTATAAAGGTATGATCTATTAAGTTATAACGTATAACATTATATTGGATCACCGTATGATGTATAACGTTATATACTATTACGTTACAACGTGAAACGTTATGTACTATTACGTTATAACGTATAACGTTACGTACTATTACGAAGAAAAGTATAACGTAATATTGGATCACTATATGATTTATAACGTTATATACTATTACGTTACAACGTATAACGTTATGTACTATTACGTTATAATGTATAACGTTATATTGGACCACTATATGACGTAAAACGTTATATGCTATTACGTTACAACGTATAACGTTATGTACTATTACGTTATAACGTATAACGGTGTGTACTATTAAGTTATAACGTATAACGTTATATTGGATCACTATATGATGTATAACGTTACATACTATTACGTTACAACGTATAACGTTATGAAATATTTCGTAATAACGTTTATCGTTATGTACTATTACGTTATAACGTGTAACGTTATATTGGATCACTATATGATGTATAACGTGATATACTATTACGTTACAGCGTATAACGTTACGTGCTATTACGATGAAACGTATAACGTAATATTGGATCACTATATGATTTATAACGTCATATACTATTACGTTACAACGTATAACGTTATGTATTATTACGTTACAACGTATAACGTTATATAGTATTACGTGATAACGTATAAAGTTTTGATCTATTAAGTTACAACGTATAACATTATATTGGATCACTATATGATATATAACGTTACATACTATTACCTTACATCGAATAACGTTTTGTTGGACCACTATATGACGTAAAACGTTATATACTATTACGTTACAACGTATAACGTTATGTAGTATTATGTTACAACGTTTAACTTTATATACTATTACGCTATAGCGTATAACGTTAAATTGGATCACTATATGATGTATAATGTTATATACTATTACGTTATAACGTATAACGTTATATTGGATTACTATATTTTGTATATCGTTATGTACTATTACATAATAACGTGTAACGTTATATTGGATCACTATATGATGTACATCGATATGTGCTATTACGTTATAACGTATAACGTTATATTGGATCACTATATGATGTATATCGTTATGTACTATTACATAATAACGTGTAACGTTATATTGGATCACTATATGATGTATAACGTTATATACTATTACGTAATAACGTATAACGTTATGTACTATTACGTTATAACGTATAACGTTATATTGGATCACTATATGTTGTATAACGTCATATACTATTACGTTACAACGTATAACGTTATGAACTATTACGTAATAACGTATAAAGGTATGATCTATTAAGTTATAACGTATAACATTATATTGGAACACTATATGATGTATAACATTACATACTATTACGTTACATCGAATAACGTTATATTGGATTACTATATGACGTGAAACGTTATATACTATTACGCTACAACGTATAACGTTATGTATTATTACGTTACAACGTATAACGTTATGTACTATTACGTTACAACGTATAACGTTGTGTACTATTAAGTTATAACGTGTAACGTTATATTGGATCACTATATGATGTATGACGTTATATACTATTGCGTTACAACGTATAACGTTATGTACTATTACGTTATAACGTATAACGTTATATTAGATCACTATATGACGTAAAATGTTGTATACTATTACGTTACAACGTATAACGTTATGTATTATTACGTTATAACGTATAACGTTATATTGGATCACTATATGATGTGTAACGTTATATACTATTACGTTACAACGTGAAACGTTATGTACTATTATGTTAGAAAGTATAACGTTATATTGGATCACTATATGATGTATAACGTTACATACTATTACGTTACAACGTATAACGTTATGTACTATTACGTTATAACGTATAACGTTATACTAGATCACTATATGACGTAAAACGTTATATACTATTACGTTACAACGTATAACGTTATGTATTATTACGTTACAACGTATAACGTTATGTACTATTACGTTACATCGTATAACGTTATATTGGATCACTATATAGTGTTTAACGTTATGTACTATTACGTAATAACGTATAAAGTTATGATCTATTATGTTACAACGTATAACATTATATTGGATCACTATATGATGTATAACGTTACATACTATTACCTTACATCGAATAACGTTATATTGGACCACTATATGACGTAAAACGTTATATACTATTACGTTACAACGTATAACGTTATGCATTATTACGTTATAACGTATAACGTTATATTGGATCACTATATGATGTCTAACGTTATATACTATTACCTTACAACGTGAAACGTTATGTACTATTATGTTAGAAAGTATAACGTTATATTGGATCACTATATGATGTATAATGTTACATAGTATTACGTTACAACGTGTAACGTTATGTACTATTACGTTATAACGTATAACGTTATACTAGATCACTATATGACGTAAAACGTTATATACTATTTCGTTACAACGAATAACGTTATATTGGATCGCTATATGATGTGTAATGTTATATAATATTACGTTACAACGTGAAACGTTATGTACTATTATGTTAGAACGTATGACATTATATTGGATGACTATATGATGTTTAACGTTACATACTATTACGTTACAACGTATAACGTTATGTACTATTACGTTATAACGTATAACGTTATATTAGATCACTATATGACGTAAAACGTTATATACTATTACGTTACAACGTATAACGTTATGTACTATTACGTTATAACGTATAACGTTATATTAGATCACTATATGACGTAAAACGTTATATACTATTACGTTACAACGTGAAACGTTATGTACTATTATGTTAGAAAGTATAACGTTATATTGGATCACTATATGATGTATAACGTTACATACTATTACGTTACAACGTATAACGTTATGTATTATTACGATACAACATATAACGTTGTGTACTATTACGTTATAACGTATAACGATATATCGGTTCACTATATGATGTATAAGGTTATGTACTATTACGTGACAACGTATAACGTTACGTATTTTAACGTTACAACGTATTACGTTATGTACTATTACGTTACAGCGTATAACGTTATGTACTATTACGTTATTACGTATAATATTATATTGGATCACTATATGATGTATAACGTTACATACTATTACCTTACATCGAATAACGTTATATTGGACCTCTATATGACGTAAAACGTTATATACTATTACGTTACAACGTATAACGTTATATTGGATGACTATATGATGTTTAACGTTACATACTATTACGTTACAACGTATAACGTTACGTACTATTACGTTATTACGTATAATATTATATTGGATCACTATTTGATGTATAACGTTACATACTATTACGTTACATCGAATAACGTTATATTGGATCACTGTATAATGTATATCGTTAAATACTATTACGTTACAGCGTGAAACGTTATGTACTAATATGTTGGATAGTATAACGTTATATTGGATCACTATATGATGTATAACGTCACATACTATTACGTTACAACGTATAACGTTATGTACTATTACGTTATAACGTATAACGTTATATTATATCACTATATGACGCAAAACGTTATATACTATTACGTTACAACGTATAACGTTATGTACTATTACGTTATAACGTATAACGTTATACTAGATCACTATATGACGTAAAACGTTATATACTATTACGTTACAACGTATAGCGTTATGTATTATTACGTTACAACGTATAACGTTATGTATTATTATGTTACAACGTTTAACTTTATATACTATTACGCTATAGCGTATAACGTTAAATTGGATCACTATATGATGTATAACGTCATATACTATTACGTTACAACGCATAACGTTATGAACTATTACGTTATAACGTATAACGTTATATTGGATTACTATATTTTGTATATCGTTATGTACTATTACATAATAACGTGTAACGTTATATTGGATAACTATATGATGTACATCGATATGTACTATTACGTTATAACGTATAACGTTATATTGGATCACTATATGATGTATATCGTTATGTACTATTACATAATAACGTGTAACGTTATATTGGATCACTATATGATGTATAACGTTATATACTATTACGTAATAACGTATAACGTTATGTACTATTACGTTATAACGTATAACGTTATATTGGATCACTATATGTTGTATAACGTCATATACTATTACGTTACAACGTATAACGTTATGAACTATTACGTAATAACGTATAAAGGTATGATCTATTAAGTTATAACGTATAACATTATATTGGAACACTATATGATGTATAACATTACATACTATTACGTTACATCGAATAACGTTATATTGGACCACTATATGACGTAAAACGTTATATACTATTACGTTACAACGTATAACGTTATGTATTATTACGTTACAACGTATAACTTTATGTACTATTACGTTATAACGTATAACGTTATATTGGATCACTATATGTTGTATAACGTCATATACTATTACGTTACAACGCATAACGTTATGAACTATTTCTTAAGAACGTATAACGGTATGTACTATTACGTTATTACGTATAATATTATATTGGATCACTATTTGATGTATAACGTTACATACTATTACGTTACATCGAATAACGTTATATTGGATCACTGTATAATGTATACCGTTAAATACTATTACGTTACAACGTGAAACGTTATGTACTATTATGTTGGAAAGTATAACGTTATACTAGATCACTATATGACGTGGAACGTTATATACTATTACGCTACAACGTATAACGTTATGTATCATTACGTTACAACGTGTACCGTTATGTACTATTACGTTACAACGTATAACGTTGTGTACTATTAAGTTATAACGTGTAACGTTATATTGGATCACTATATGATGTATAACGTCACATACTATTACGTTACAACGTATAACGTTATGTACTATTACGTTATAACGTATAACGTTATATTATATCACTATATGACGCAAAACGTTATATACTATTACGTTACAACGTATAACGTTATGTACTATTACGTTATAACGTATAACGTTATACTAGATCACTATATGACGTGGAACGTTATATACTATTACGCTACAACGTATAACGTTATGTATTACTACGTTACAACGTGTACCGTTATGTACTATTACGTTACAACGTATAACGTTATGTATTATTACGTTACAACGTGTACCGTTATGTACTATTACGTTACAACGTATAACGTTGTGTACTATTAAGTTATAACGTGTAACGTTATATTGGATCACTATATGATGTATAACGTTATATACTATTGCGTTACAACGTATAACGTTATATACTATTACGTTATAACGTATAACGTTTTATTGGATCACTATATGTTGTATAGCGTCATATACTATTACGTTACAACGTATAACGTTATGAACTATTTCGTAATAACGTATAAAGGTATGATCTATTAAGTTATAACGTATAACATTATATTGGATCACCGTATGATGTATAACGTTATATACTATTACGTTACAACGTGAAACGTTATGTACTATTACGTTATAACGTATAGCGTTACATACTATTACGATGAAAAGTATAACGTAATATTGGATCACTATATGATTTATAACGTTATATACTATTACGTTACAACGTATAACGTTATGTACTAGTACGTTATAATGTATAACGTTATATTGGACCACTATATGACGTAAAACGTTATATGCTATTACGTTACAACGTATAACGTTATGTAGTATTACGTTACAACGTATAACTTTATGTACTATTACGTTATTACGTATAATATTATATTGGATCACTATTTGATGTATAACGTTACATACTATTACGTTACATCGTATAACGTTATATTGGATCACTATATGACGTAAAAGGTTATATACTATTACGTTACAATGTACAACGTTATATACTATTACGTTACAACGTATAACGTTATGTACTATTACGTTATAACGTATAACGGTGTGTACTATTAAGTTATAACGTATAACGTTATATTGGATCACTATATGATGTATAACGTTACATACTATTACGTTACAACGTATAACGTTATGAAATATTTCGTAATAACGTTTATCGTTATGTACTATTACGTTATAACGTGTAACGTTATATTGGATCACTATATGATGTATAACGTGATATACTATTAAGTTACAGCGTATAACGTTACGTGCTATTACGATGAAACGTATAACGTAATATTGGATCACTATATGATTTATAACGTCATATACTATTACGTTACAACGTATAACGTTATGAACTAATTCGTAATAACGTATAACGGTATGTACTAATACGTTATAACGTATAACGTTATATTGATCACTATATGATGTATATCGTTATGTACTATTACGTTATAACGTATAACGATATATTGGATCACTATATGACGTAAAACGTTATATGCTATTACGTTACAACGTATAACGTTATGTAGTATTACGTTACAACGTATAACTTTATGTACTATTACGTTATTACGTATAATATTATATTGGATCACTATTTGATGTATAACGTTACATACTATTACATTACAACGTACAACGTTATGTGCAATTACGTTATAACGTATAACGTTATACTGGATCACTATATGGTGTATAACGTTATTTACTGTTACGTTAAATCGTATAACGTTACGTACTATTACGATGAAACGTATAACGTAATATTGGATCACTATATGATTTATAACGTTATATACTATTACGTTACAACGTATAACGTTATGAAGTATTACGTTATAATGTATAACGTTATGAACTATTACGATATAACGTATAACGTTATATTGGATCACTGTATTATGTGTAACGTTATATACTATTACGTTACTACTTGAAACGTTATGTACTATTATGTTAGAACTTATAACGCTTTATTGGATCACCATATGATGTATAACGTTACATACTATTACCTTACAACGTAAAACGTTACATACTATTACGTTACACCGAATAACGTTATATTGGACCACTATATGACGTAAAACGTTATATACTATTACGTTACAACGTATAACGTTATGTATTATTACGTTACAACGTATAACTTTATGTACTATTACGTTATAACGTATAACGTTATATTGGATCACTATATGTTGTATAACGTCATATACTATTACGTTACAACGCATAACGTTATGAACTATTTCTTAAGAACGTATAACGGTATGTACTATTACGTTACAACGTATAACGTTGTGTACAATTAAGTTATAACGTATAACGTTATATTGGATCACTATATGATGTATAACGTTACATACTATTACGTTACAACGTAAAACGTTATGTATGATTACGTTATAACGTATAACGTTATATTGGATCACTATATGTTGTATAACGTCATATACTATTACGTTACAACGTATAACGTTATGAACTATTTCGTAATATCGTATATCGTTATGTACTATTACGTTATAACGTATAACGTTATTCTGGATCACTATATGATGCATATCGTTATGTACTATTACATATTAACGTGTAACGTTATATTGGATCACTATATGATGTATAACGTTATATACTATTACGTTACAATGTATAACGTTATATACTATTACGTTACAACGTATAACGTTATGTACTATTACGTTATAACGTATAACGGTGTGTACTATTAAGTTATAACGTATAACGTTATATTGGATCACTATATGATGTATAACGTTACGTACTATTACGTTACAACGTAAAACGTTATGTATGATTACGTTATAACGTATAACGTTATATTGGATCACTATATGTTGTATAACGTCATATACTATTACGTTACAACGTATAACGTTATGAACTATTTCGTAATAACGTATATCGTTATGTACTATTACGTTATAACGTATAACGTTATTCTGGATCACTATATGATGCATATCGTTATGTACTATTACATATTAACGTGTAACGTTATATTGGATCACTATATGATGTATAACGTTATATACTATTACATTACAACGTATAACGTTACGTACTATTACGATGAAACGTATAACGTAATATTGGATCACTACATGATTTATAACGTTATATACTATTACGTTACAACGTATAATGTTATGAACTATTACGTTATAATGTATAACGTTATGTACTATTACGATATAACGTATAACGTTATATTGGATCACTATATTATGTGTAACGTTATATACTATTACGTTACAACGTGAAACGTTATGTACTATTATGTTAGAACTTATAACGTTTTATTGGATCACCACATGATGTATAACGTTACATACTATTACGTTACAACGTAAAACGTTACATACTATTAGGTTACATCGAATAACGTTATATTGGACCACTATATGACGTAACACGTTATATACTATTACGTTACAACGTATAACGTTATGTATTATTACGTTACAACGTATAACTTTATGTACTATTACGTTATAACGTATATCGTTATATTGGATCACTATATGTTGTATAACGTCATATACTATTACGTTACAACGTATACCGTTATGAACTATTTCGTAATAACGTATAACGGTATGTACTATTACGTTATAACGTATAACGTTATATTGATCACTATATGATGTATATCGTTATGTACTATTACGTTATAACGTATAACGATATATTGGATCACTATATGACGTAAAACGTTATGTACTATTACGTTACAACGTATAACGTTGTGTACAATTAAGTTATAACGTATAACGTTATATTGGATCACTATATGGTGTATAACGTTACATACTATCACATTACAACGTACAACGTTATGTGCAATTACGTTATAACGTATAACGTTATACTGGATCACTATATGGTGCATAACGTTATTTACTGTTACGTTAAATCGTATAACGTTAGGTACTATTACGATGAAACGTATAACGTAATATTGGATCACTATATGATTTATAACGTTATATACTATTACGTTACAACGTATAACGTTATGAAGTATTACGTTATAATGTATAACGTTATGAACTATTACGATATAACGTATAACGTTATATTGGATCACTGTATTATGTGTAACGTTATATACTATTACGTTACTACTTGAAACGTTATGTACTATTATGTTAGAACTTATAACGCTTTATTGGATCACCATATGATGTATAACGTTACATACTATTACCTTACAACGTAAAACGTTACATACTATTACGTTACACCGAATAACGTTATATTGGACCACTATATGACGTAAAACGTTATATACTATTACGTTACAACGTATAACGTTATGTATTATTACGTTACAACGTATAACTTTATGTACTATTACGTTATAACGTATAACGTTATATTGGATCACTATATGTTGTATAACGTCATATACTATTACGTTACAACGCATAACGTTATGAACTATTTCTTAAGAACGTATAACGGTATGTACTATTACGTTACAACGTATAACGTTGTGTACAATTAAGTTATAACGTATAACGTTATATTGGATCACTATATGATGTATAACGTTACATACTATTACGTTACAACGTAAAACGTTATGTATGATTACGTTATAACGTATAACGTTATATTGGATCACTATATGTTGTATAACGTCATATACTATTACGTTACAACGTATAACGTTATGAACTATTTCGTAATAACGTATATCGTTATGTACTATTACGTTATAACGTATAACGTTATTCTGGATCACTATATGATGCATATCGTTATGTACTATTACATATTAACGTGTAACGTTATATTGGATCACTATATGATGTATAACGTTATATACTATTACATTACAACGTATAACGTTACGTACTATTACGATGAAACGTATAACGTAATATTGGATCACTACATGATTTATAACGTTATATACTATTACGTTACAACGTATAATGTTATGAACTATTACGTTATAATGTATAACGTTATGTACTATTACGATATAACGTATAACGTTATATTGGATCACTATATTATGTGTAACGTTATATACTATTACGTTACAACGTGAAACGTTATGTACTATTATGTTAGAACTTATAACGTTTTATTGGATCACCATATGATGTATAACGTTACATACTATTACGTTACAACGTGAAACGTTATGTACTATTACGTTATAACGTATAACGTTATGAACTATTACGTTATAATGTATAACGTTATGTACTATTGCGTTATAACGTATAACGTTATATTGGATCACTATATGATGTGTAACGTTATATACTATTGCGTTACAACGTATAACGTTACATAATATTTCGTTACATCGAATAACGTTATATTGGACCACTATATGACGTAAAACGTTATATACTATTACATTACAACGTGTAACGTTATGTATTATTACGTTACAACGTATAACGTTATGAACTATTACGTTATAATGTATAACGTTATGTACTATTGCGTTATAACGTATAACGTTATATTGGATCGCTATATGATGTGTAATGTTATATAATATTACGTTACAACGTGAAACGTTATGTACTATTATGTTAGAACGTATGACGTTATATTGGATGACTATATGATGTTTAACGTTACATACTATTACGTTACAACGTATAACGTTATGTACTATCACGTTATTACGTATAATATTATACTGGATCACTATTTGAAGTATAACGTTACATACTATTACCTTACATCGAATAACGTTTTATTGGACCACTATATGACGTAAAACGTTATATACTATTACGTTACAACGTATAACCTTATGTATTATTATGTTACAACGTTTAACTTTATGTACTATTACGCTATAGCGTATAACGTTAAATTGGATTACTATATGATGTATGACGTTATATACTATTACGTTATAACGTATAACGTTATATTGGATCACTATATTTTGTATATCGTTATGTACTATTACATAATAACGTGAAACGTTATATTGGATCACTATATGATGTACATCGATATGTACTATTACGTTATAACGTATAACGTTATATTGGATCACTATATGATGTATATCGTTATGTACTATTACATAATAACGTGTAACGTTATATTGGATCACTATATGATGTATAACGTTATATACTATTACGTAATAACGTATAACGTTATGTACTGTTACGATATAACGTATAACGTTATACTGGCTCACTATATTATGTGTAACGTTATATACTATTGCGTTACAACGTGAAACGTTATGTACTATTATGTTAGAACTTATAACGTTTTATTGGATCACCATATGATGTATAACGTTACTAACTATTACGTTACAACGTATAACGTTACATAATATTTCGTTACATCGAATAACGTTATATTATATCACTATATGACGCAAAAAGTTATATACTATTACGTTACAACGTATAACGTTATGTACCATTACGTTATAACGTATAACGTTATACTAGATCACTATATGACGTAAAACGTTATATACTATTACGTTACAACGTATAACGTTATGTATTATTACGTTACAACGTATAACGTTATATAGTATTACGTGATAACGTATAAAGTTTTGATCTATTAAGTTACAACGTATAACATTATATTGGATCACTATATGATATATAACGTTACATACTATTACCTTACATCGAATAACGTTTTATTGGACCACTATATGACGTAAAACGTTATATACTATTACGTTACAACGTATAACGTTATGTATTATCATGTTACAACGTTTAACTTTATATACTATTACGCTATAGCGTATAACGTTAAATTGGATCACTATATGATGTATAACGTTATATACTATTACGTTATAACGTATAACGTTATATTGGATTACTATATATTGTATATCGTTATGTACTATTACATAATAACGTGTAACGTTATATTGGATCACTATATGATGTACATCGATATGTACTATTACGTTATAACGTATAACGTTATATTGGATCACTATATGATGTATATCGTTATGTACTATTACATAATAACGTGTAACGTTATATTGGATCACTATATGATGTATAACGTTATATACTATTACGTAATAACGTATAACGTTATGTATTATTACGGTACAACGTATAACTTTATGTACTATTACGTTATAACGTATATCGTTATATTGGATCACTATATGTTGTATAACGTCATATACTACTACGTTACAACGTATAACGTTATGAACTATTTCGTAATAACGTATAACGGTATGTACTATTACGTTATAACGTATAACGTTATATTGATCACTATATGATGTATATCGTTATGTACTATTACGTTATAACGTATAACGATATATTGGATCACTATATGACGTAAAACGTTATGTACTATTACGTTACAACGTATAACGTTGTGTACAATTAAGTTATAACGTATAACGTTATATTGGATCACTATATGATGTATAACGTTACATACTATTACGTTACAACGTAAAACGTTATGTACGATTACGTTATAACGTATAACGTTATATTGGATCACTATATGTTGTATAACGTCATATACTATTACGTTACAACGTATAACGTTATGAACTATTTCGTAATAACGTATATCGTTATGTACTATTACGTTATAACGTATAACGTTATTCTGGATCACTATATGATGCATATCGTTATGTACTATTACATATTAACGTGTAACGTTATATTGGATCACTATATGATGTATAACGTTATATACTATTACATTACAACGTATAACGTTACGTACTATTACGATGAAACATATAACGTAATATTGGATCACTATATGATTTATAACGTTATATACTATTACGTTACAACGTATAATGTTATGAACTATTACGTTATAATGTATAACGTTATGTACTATTACGATATAACGTATAACGTTATATTGGATCACTATATTATGTGTAACGTTATATACTATTACGTTACAACGTGAAACGTTATGTACTATTATGTTAGAACGTGTAACGTTTTATTGGATCACCATATGATGTATAACGTTACATACTATTACGTTACAACGTAAAACGTTACATACTATTAGGTTACATCGAATAACGTTATATTGGACCACTATATGACGTAAAACGTTATATACTATTACGTTACAACGTATAACGTTATGTATTATTACGTTACAACGTATAACGTTATGAACTATTACGTTATAATGTATAACGTTATGTACTATTGCGTTATAACGTATAACGTTATATTGGATCACTATATGATGTGTAACGTTATATACTATTACGTTACAACGTAAAACGTAATGTACTATTATGTTAGAACTTATAACGTTTTATTGGATCACCATATGATGTATAACGTTACATACTATTACGTTACAACGTAAAACGTTACATACTATTACGTTACATTCGAATAACGTTATATTGGACCACTATATGACGTAAAACGTTATATACTATTACGTTTCGACGTATAACGTTATGTATTATTACGTTACAACGTATAACTTTATGTACTATTACGTTACATCGAATAACGTTATATTGGATCACTATATGACGTAAAACGTTATATACTATTACCTTACAACGTATAACTTTATGTATTATTACGTTACAAATTATAACGTTATGTACTATTACGTTATAACGTATAACGATATATTGGTTCACTATATGATGTATAAGGTTATGTACTATTACGTTACAACGTATAACGTTATATTGGATCTCTATATGATGTATAACGTTATATAATATTACGCTACAACGTATAACGTTATGTATTATTACGTTACAACGTATAACGTTATGTACTATTACGTTACAACGTATAACGTTGTGTACTATTAAGTTATAACGTGTAACGTTATATTGGATCACTATATGATGTATAACGTTATATACTATTGCGTTACAACGTATAACGTTATGTACTATTATGTTATAACGTATAACGTTATATTAGATCACTATATGACGTAAAATGTTATATACTATTACGTTACAACGTATAACGTTATGTATTATTACGTTATAACGTATAACGTTATATTGGATCACTATATGATGTGTAACGTTATATACTATTACGTTACAACGTGAAACGTTATGTACTATTATGTTAGAAAGTATAACGTTATATTGGATCACTATATGATGTATAACGTTACATACTATTACGTTACAACGTATAACGTTATGTACTATTACGTTATAACGTATAACGTTATACTAGATCACTATATGACGTAAAACGTTATATACTATTACGTTACAACGTATAACGTTATGTATTATTACGTTACAACGTATAACGTTATGTACTATTACGTTACATCGTATAACGTTATATTGGATCACTATATGGTGTTTAACGTTATGTACTATTACGTAATAACGTATAAAGTTATGATCTATTATGTTACAACGTATAACATTATATTGGATCACTATATGATGTATAACGTTACATACTATTACCTTACATCGAATAACGTTATATTGGACCACTATATGACGTAAAACGATATACTATTACGTTACAACGTATAACGTTATGCATTATTACGTTATAACGTATAACGTTATATTGGATCACTATATGATGTGTAACGTTATATACTATTACGTTACAACGTGAAACGTTATGTACTATTATGTTAGAAAGTATAACGTTATATTGGATCACTATATGATGTATAACGTTACATACTATTACGTTACAACGTATAACGTTATGTATTATTACGATACAACATATAACGTTGTGTACTATTACGTTATAACGTATAACGATATATCGGTTCACTATATGATGTATAAGGTTATGTACTATTACGTGACAATGTATAACGTTACGTATTTTAACGTTAAAACGTATTACGTTATGTACTATTACGTTACAGCGTATAACGTTATGTACTATTACGTTATTACGTATAATATTATATTGGATCACTATATGATGTATAACGTTACATACTATTACGTTACATCGAATAACGTTATATTGGATCACTGTATAATGTATATCGTTAAATACTATTACGTTACAACGTGAAACGTTATGTACTATTATGTTGGAAAGTATAACGTTATATTGAATCACTATATGATGTATAACGTCACATACTATTACGTTACAACGTATAACGTTATGTACTATTACGTTATAACGTATAACGTTATATTATATCACTATATGACGCAAAACGTTATATACTATTACGTTACAACGTATAACGTTATGTACTATTACGTTATAACGTATAACGTTATACTAGATCACTATATGACGTAAAACGTTATATACTATTACGTTACCACGTATAACGTTATGTATTATTACGTTACAACGTATAACGTTATATAGTATTACGTGATAACGTATAAAGTTTTGATCTATTAAGTTACAACGTATAACATTATATTGGATCACTATATGATATATAACGTTACATACTATTACCTTATATCGAATAACGTTTTATTGGACCACTATATGACGTAAAACGTTATATACTATTACGTTACAACGTATAACGTTATGTATTATTATGTTACAACGTTTAACTTTATATACTATTACGCTATAGCGTATAACGTTAAATTGGATCATTATATGATGTATAACGTTATATACTATTACGTTATAACGTATAACGTTATATTGGATTACTATATTTTGTATATCGTTATGTACCATTACATAATAACGTGTAACGTTATATTGGATCACTATATGATGTACATCGATATGTACTATTACGTTATAACGTATAACGTTATATTGGATCACTATATGATGTATATCGTTATGTACTATTACATAATAACGGGTAACGTTATATTGGATCACTATATGATGTATAACGTTAAATACTATTACGTAATAACTTATAACGCTATGTACTATTACGTTATAACGTATAACGTTATATTGGATCACTATATGATGTGTAACATTATATACCATTACGCTACAACGTATAACGTTGTGTACTATTACGCTATAATGTATAACGTTATGTACTATTACGTTATAACGTATAACGTTATATTGGATCGCTATATGATGTGTAATGTTATATAATATTACGTTACAACGTGAAACGTTATGTACTATTATGTTAGAACGTATGACGTTATATTGGATGACTATATGATGTTTAACGTTACATACTATTACGTTACAACGTATAACGTTATGTACTATCACGTTATTACGTATAATATTATACTGGATCATTATTTGAAGTATAACGTTACATACTATTACCTTACATCGAATAACGTTTTATTGGACCACTATATGACGTAAAACGTTATATACTATTACGTTACAACGTATAACGTTATGTATTATTATGTTACAACGTTTAACTTTATGTACTATTACGCTATAGCGTATAACGTTAAATTGGATCACTATATGATGTATAACGTTATATACTATTACGTTATAACGTATAACGTTATATTGGATCACTATATTTTGTATATCGTTATGTACTATTACGTTATAACGTATAACGTTATATTGGATCACTATATGATGTATATCGTTATGTACTATTACATAATAACGTGTAAAGTTATATTGGATCAGTATATGATGTATAACGTTATATACTATTACGTAATAACGTATAACGTTATGTACTATTACGATATAACGTATAACGTTATACTGGCTCACTATATTATGTGTAACGTTATATACTATTGCGTTACAACGTGAAACGTTATGTACTATTATGTTAGAACTTATAACGTTTTATTGGATCACCATATGATGTATAACGTTACATTCTATTACGTTACAACGTATAACGTTACATAATATTTCGTTACATCGAATAACGTTATATTGGACCACTATATGACGTAAAACGTTATATACTATTACGTTACAACGTGTAACGTTATGTATTATTACGTTACAACGTATAACGTTATGAACTATTACGTTATAATGTATAACGTTATGTACTATTGCGTTATAACGTATAACGTTATATTGGATCACTACATGGTGTGTAACGTTATATACTATTACGTTACAACGTATAACGTTATGTACTATTATGTTAGAACTTATAACGTTTTATTGGATCACCATATGATGTATAACGTTACATACTATTACGTTACAACGTAAAACGTTACATACTATTACGTTACATTCGAATAACGTTATATTGGACCACTATATGACGTAAAACGTTATATACTATTACGTTTCGTCGTATAACGTTATGTATTATTACGTTACAACGTATAACTTTATGTACTATTACGTTACATCGAATAACGTTATATTGGATCACTATATGACGTAAAACGTTATATACTATTACCTTACAACGTATAACGTTATGTATTATTACGTTACAAATTATAACGTTATGTACTATTGCGTTATAACGTATAACGATATATTGGTTCACTATATGATGTATAACGTTATATACTATTACGTTATAACGTATAACGTTATATTGGATTACTATATATTGTATATCGTTATGTACTATTACATAATAACGTGTAACGTTATATTGGATCACTATATGATGTACATCGATATGTACTATTACGTTATAACGTATAACGTTATATTGGATCACTATATGATGTATATCGTTATGTACTATTACATAATAACGTGTAACGTTATATTGGATCACTATATGATGTATAACGTTATATACTATTACGTAATAACGTATAACGTTATGTATTATTACGGTACAACGTATAACTTTATGTACTATTACGTTATAACGTATATCGTTATATTGGATCACTATATGTTGTATAACGTCATATACTACTACGTTACAACGTATAACGTTATGAACTATTTCGTAATAACGTATAACGGTATGTACTATTACGTTATAACGTATAACGTTATATTGATCACTATATGATGTATATCGTTATGTACTATTACGTTATAACGTATAACGATATATTGGATCACTATATGACGTAAAACGTTATGTACTATTACGTTACAACGTATAACGTTGTGTACAATTAAGTTATAACGTATAACGTTATATTGGATCACTATATGGTGTATAACGTTACATACTATTACATTACAACGTACAACGTTATGTGCAATTACGTTATAACGTATAACGTTATACTGGATCACTATATGGTGTATAACGTTATTTACTGTTACGTTAAATCGTATAACGTTACGTACTATTACGATGAAACGTATAACGTAATATTGGATCACTATATGATTTATAACGTTATATACTATTACGTTACAACGTATAACGTTATGAAGTATTACGTTATAATGTATAACGTTATGTACTATTACGATATAACGTATAACGTTATATTGGATCACTGTATTATGTGTAACGTCATATACTGTTACGTTACAACGCATAACGTTATGAACTATTTCTTAAGAACGTATAACGGTATGTGCTATTACGTTATAACGTATAACGTTATATGGATCACTAAATGATGTATATCGTTATGTACTATTACGTTATAACGTATAACGATATATTAGATAACTATATGACGTAAAACGTTATGTACTATTACGTTACAACGTATAACGTTGTGTACAATTAAGTTATAACGTATAACGTTATATTGGATCACTATATGATGTATAACGTTACATACTATTACGTTACAACGTAAAACGTTATGTACGATTACGTTATAACGTATAACGTTATATTGGATCACTATATGTTGTATAACGTCATATACTATTACGTTACAACGTACAACGTTATGAACTATTTCGTAATAACGTATATCGTTATGTACTATTACGTTATAACGTATAACGTTATTCTGGATCACTATATGATGCATATCGTTATGTACTATTACATATTAACGTGTAACGTTATATTGGATCACTATATGATGTATAACGTTATATACTATTACATTACAACGTATAACGTTACGTACTATTACGATGAAACATATAACGTAATATTGGATCACTATATGATTTATAACGTTATATACTATTACGTTACAACGTATAATGTTATGAACTATTACGTTATAATGTATAACGTTATGTACTATTACGATATAACGTATAACGTTATATTGGATCACTATATTATGTGTAACGTTATATACTATTACGTTACAACGTGAAACGTTATGTACTATTATGTTAGAACTTGTAACGTTTTATTGGATCACCATATGATGTATAACGTTACATACTATTACGTTACAACGTAAAACGTTACATACTATTAGGTTACATCGAATAACGTTATATTGGACCACTATATGACGTAAAACGTTATATACTATTACGTTACAACGTATAACGTTATGTATTATTACGTTACAACGTATAACTTTATGTACTATTACGTTATAACGTATATCGTTATATTGGATCACTATATGTTGTATAACGTCATATACTATTACGTTACAACGTATAACGTTATGAACTATTTCGTAATAACGTATAACGGTATGTACTATTACGTTATAACGTATAACGATATATTGGATCACTATATGACGTAAAACGTTATGTTCTATTACGTTACAACGTATAACGCTGTATACAATTAAGTTATAACGTATAACGTTGTATTGGATCACTATATGGTGTATAACGTTACATACTATTACATTACAACGTACAACGTTATGTGCAATTACGTTATAACGTATAACGTTATACTGGATCACTATATGGTGTATAACGTTATTTACTGTTACGTTAAATCGTATAACGTTACGTACTATTACGATGAAACGTATAACGTAATATTGGATCACTATATGATTTATAACGTTATATACTATTACGTTACAACGTATAACGTTATGAAGTATTACGTTATAATGTATAACGTTATGTACTATTACGATATAACGTATAACGTTATATTGGATCACTGTATTATGTGTAACGTTATATTCTATTACGTTACTACTTGAAACGTTATGTACTATTATGTTAGAACTTATAACGCTTTATTGGATCACCATATGATGTATAACGTTACATACTATTACCTTACAACGTAAAACGTTACATACTATTACGTTACACCGAATAACGTTATATTGGACCACTATATGACGTAAAACGTTATATACTATTACGTTACAACGTATAACGTTATGTATTATTACGTTACAACGTATAACTTTATGTACTATTACGTTATAACGTATAACGTTATATTGGATCACTATATGTTGTATAACGTCATATACTGTTACGTTACAACGCATAACGTTATGAACTATTTCTTAAGAACGTATAACGGTATGTGCTATTACGTTATAACGTATAACGTTATATGGATCACTATATGATGTATATCGTTATGTACTATTACGTTATAACGTATAACGATATATTAGATAACTATATGACGTAAAACGTTATGTACTATTACGTTACAACGTATAACGTTGTGTACAATTAAGTTATAACGTATAACGTTATATTGGATCACTATATGATGTATAACGTTACATACTATTACGTTACAACGTAAAACGTTATGTACGATTACGTTATAACGTATAACGTTATGTACTATTACGTTACATCGTATAACGTTATATTGGATCACTATATGGTGTTTAACGTTATGTACTATTACGTAATAACGTATAAAGTTATGATCTATTATGTTACAACGTATAACATTATATTGGATCACTATATGATGTATAACGTTACATACTATTACCTTACATCGAATAACGTTATATTGGACCACTATATGACGTAAAACGTTATATACTATTACGTTACAACGTATAACGTTATGCATTATTACGTTATAACGTATAACGTTATATTGGATCACTATATGATGTGTAACGTTATATACTATTACGTTACAACGTGAAACGTTATGTACTATTATGTTAGAAAGTATAACGTTATATTGGATCACTATATGATGTATAACGTTACATACTATTACGTTACAACGTATAACGTTATGTATTATTACGATACAACATATAACGTTGTGTACTATTACGTTATAACGTATAACGATATATCGGTTCACTATATGATGTATAAGGTTATGTACTATTACGTGACAATGTATAACGTTACGTATTTTAACGTTAAAACGTATTACGTTATGTACTATTACGTTACAGCGTATAACGTTATGTACTATTACGTTATTACGTATAATATTATATTGGATCACTATATGATGTATAACGTTACATACTATTACGTTACATCGAATAACGTTATATTGGATCACTGTATAATGTATATCGTTAAATACTATTACGTTACAACGTGAAACGTTATGTACTATTATGTTGGAAAGTATAACGTTATATTGAATCACTATATGATGTATAACGTCACATACTATTACGTTACAACGTATAACGTTATGTACTATTACGTTATAACGTATAACGTTATATTATATCACTATATGACGCAAAACGTTATATACTATTACGTTACAACGTATAACGTTATGTACTATTACGTTAGAACGTATAACGTTATACTAGATCACTATATGACGTAAAACGTTATATACTACTACGTTACCACGTATAACGTTATGTATTATTACGTTACAACGTATAACGTTATATAGTATTACGTGATAACGTATAAAGTTTTGATCTATTAAGTTACAACGTATAACATTATATTGGATCACTATATGATATATAACGTTACATACTATTACCTTATATCGAATAACGTTTTATTGGACCACTATATGACGTAAAACGTTATATACTATTACGTTACAACGTATAACGTTATGTATTATTATGTTACAACGTTTAACTTTATATACTATTACGCTATAGCGTATAACGTTAAATTGGATCATTATATGATGTATAACGTTATATACTATTACGTTATAACGTATAACGTTATATTGGATTACTATATTTTGTATATCGTTATGTACCATTACATAATAACGTGTAACGTTATATTGGATCACTATATGATGTACATCGATATGTACTATTACGTTATAACGTATAACGTTATATTGGATCACTATATGATGTATATCGTTATGTACTATTACATAATAACGGGTAACGTTATATTGGATCACTATATGATGTATAACGTTAAATACTATTACGTAATAACTTATAACGCTATGTACTATTACGTTATAACGTATAACGTTATATTGGATCACTATATGATGTGTAACATTATATACCATTACGCTACAACGTATAACGTTGTGTACTATTACGCTATAATGTATAACGTTATGTACTATTACGTTATAACGTATAACGTTATATTGGATCGCTATATGATGTGTAATGTTATATAATATTACGTTACAACGTGAAACGTTATGTACTATTATGTTAGAACGTATGACGTTACATTGGATGACTATATGATGTTTAACGTTACATACTATTACGTTACAACGTATAACGTTGCGTACTATTACGTTATTACGTATAATATTATATTGGATCACTACTTGATGTATAACGTTACATACTATTACGTTACATCGAATAACGTTATATTGGATCACTGTATAATGTATATCGTTAAATACTATTACGTTACAACGTGAAACGTTATGTACTATTATGTTGGAAAGTATAAGGTTATATTGGATCACTATATGATGTATAACGTTACATACTATTACGTTACAACGTATAACGTTATGTACTATTACGTTATAACGTATAACGTTATACTAGATCACTATGTGACGTAAAACGTTACATACTATTACGTTACAACGTATAACGTTATGTATTATTACGTTACAACGTATAACGTTCTGTACTATTACGTTACATCGTATAACGTTATATTGGATCACTATATGGTGTTTAACGTTATGTACTATTACGTAATAACGTATAAAGTTATGATCTATTATGTTACAACGTATAACATTATATTGGATCACTATATGATGTATAACGTTACATACTATTACCTTA
The DNA here is from genome assembly GCF_910591885.1 of Bombus terrestris. Classification (NCBI taxonomy): domain Eukaryota; kingdom Metazoa; phylum Arthropoda; class Insecta; order Hymenoptera; family Apidae; genus Bombus; species Bombus terrestris. The sequence goes on along the minus strand of NC_063273.1, from coordinate 13,822,845 downwards.
CATCGAATAACGTTATATTGGACCACTATATGACGTAAAACGTTATATACTATTACGTTACAACGTATAACGTTATGCATTATTACATTATAACGTATAACGTTATATTGGATCACTATATGATGTGTAACGTTATATACTATTACGTTACAACGTGAAACGTTATGTACTATTATGTTAGAAAGTATAACGTTATATTGGATCACTATATGATGTATAACGTTACATACTATTACGTTACAACGTATAACGTTATGTACTATTACGTTATAACGTATAACGTTATACTAGATCACTATATGACGTAAAACGTTATATACTATTACGTTACAACGTATAACGTTATATTGGATCGCTATATGATGTGTAATGTTATATAATATTACGTTACAACGTGAAACGTTATGTACTATTATGTTAGAACGTATGACGTTATATCGGATGACTATATGATATTTAACGTTACATAATATTACGTTACAACGTATAACGTTATGTACTATTACGTTATAACGTATAACGTTATATTAGATCACTATATGACGTAAAACGTTATATACTATTACGTTACAACGTATAACGTTATGTACTATTACGTTATAACGTATAACGTTATATTAGATCACTATATGACGTAAAACGTTATATACTATTACGTTACAACGTATAACGTTATGTATTATTACGATACAACATATAACGTTGTGTACTATTACGTTATAACGTATAACGATATATCGGTTCACTATATGATGTATAAGGTTATGTACTATTACGTGACAACGTATAACGTTACGTATTTTTACGTTACAACGTATTACGTTATGTACTATTACGTTATAACGTATAACGTTATATTATATCACTATATGACGCAAAACGTTATATACTATTACGTTACAACGTATAACGTTATGTACTATTACGTTATAACGTATAACGTTATACTAGATCACTATATGACGTAAAACGTTATATACTATTACGTTACAACGTATAACGTTATGTATTATTACGTTACAACGTATAACGTTATGTATTATTATGTTACAACGTTTAACTTTATATACTATTACGCTATAGCGTGTAACGTTATATTGGATCACTATATGATGTACATCGATATGTACTATTACGTTATAACGTATAACGTTATATTGGATCACTATATGATGTATATCGTTATGTACTATTACATAATAACGTGTAACGTTATATTGGATCACTATATGATGTATAACGTTATATACTATTACGTTACATCGAATAACGTTATATTGGATCACTGTATAATGTATATCGTTAAATACTATTACGTTACAACGTGAAACGTTATGTACTATTATGTTGGAAAGTATAAGGTTATATTGGATCACTATATGATGTATAACGTCACATACTACTACGTTACAACGTATAACGTTATGTACTATTACGTTATAAGGAATAACGGTATATTATATCACTATATGACGCAAAACGTTATATACTATTACGTTACAACGTATAACGTTATGTACTATTACGTTATAACGTATAACGTTATACTAGATCACTATATGACGTAAAACGTTATATACTATTACGTTACAACGTATAACGTTATGTATTATTACGTTACAACGTATAACGTCATATAGTATTACGTGATAACGTATAAAGTTTTGATCTATTAAGTTACAACGTATAACATTATATTGGATCACTATATGATGTATAACGTTACATACTATTACCTTACATCGAATAACGTTTTATTGGACCACTATATGACGTAAAACGTTATATACTATTACGTTACAACGTATAACGTTATGTATTATTATGTTACAACGTTTAACTTTATATACTATTACGCTATAGCGTATAACGTTAAATTGGATCACTATATGATGTATAACGTTATATACTATTACGTTATAACGTATAACGTTATATTGGATCACTATATTTTGTATATCGTTATGTACTATTACATAATAACGTGTAACGTTATATTGGATCACTATATGATGTACATCGATATGTACTATTACATAATAACGTGTAACGTTATATTGGATCACTATATGATGTATAACGTTATATACTATTACGTAATAACGTATAACGTTATGTACTATTACGTTATAACGTATAACGTTATATTGGATCACTATATGATGTGTAACGTTATATACTATTACGTTACAACGTGAAACGTTACATACTATTACGTTAGAAAGTATAACGTTATATTGGATCACTATATGATGTATAACGTTACAAACTATTATGTTACAACGTATAATGTTATGTACTATTACGTTATAACGTATAACGTTATACTAGATCACTATATGACGTAAAACGTTATATACTATTACGTTACAACGTATAACGTTATGTATTATTACGTTACAACGTATAACGTTATGTACTATTACGTTATAACGTATAACGTTATGTACTATTACGCTATAACGTATAACGATATATTGGTTCACTATATGATGTATAAGGTTATATACTATTACGTTACAACGTATAACATTATGTAGTATTACGTTATAACGTATAACGTTACATGCTATTACGTTACATCGAATAACGTTATATTGGATCACTATATGAGTCAAAACGTTATATACTATTACGTTACAAGGTATAACGTTATCCTCTATTACGTTATAACGTATAACGCTATATTAGAATCACTATATGACGTATAACGTTAAATACTATTACGTAATAACGTATAACGCTATGTACTATTACGTTATAACGTATAACGTTATATTGGATCACTATATGATGTGTAACATTATATACCATTACGCTACAACGTATAACGTTGTGTACTATTACGCTATAATGTATAACGTTATGTACTATTACGGGACAACGTATAACGTTATGTATTTTTACGTTACAACGTATAACCTTATGTACTATTACGCTGTTACGTATAATATTATAGTGGATCACTATTTGATGTATATCGTTACATACTATTACGTTACACCGAATAACGTTATATTGGACCACTATATGACGTAAAACGTTATATACTATTACGTTACAACGTATAACGTTATGTATTATTATGTTACAACGTTTAACTTTATATACTATTACGCTATAGCGTATAACGTTAAATTGGATCACTATATGATGTATAACGTTATATACTATTACGTTATAACGTATAACGTTATATTGGATCACTATATTTTGTATATCGTTATGTACTATTACATAATAACGTGTAACGTTATATTGGATCACTATATGATGTACATCGATATGTACTATTACATAATAACGTGTAACGTTATATTGGATCACTATATGATGTATAACGTTATATACTATTACGTAATAACGTATAACGTTATGTACTATTACGTTATAACGTATAACGTTATATTGGATCACTATATGATGTGTAACGTTATATACTATTACGTTACAACGTGAAACGTTACATACTATTACGTTAGAAAGTATAACGTTATATTGGATCACTATATGATGTATAACGTTACAAACTATTATGTTACAACGTATAATGTTATGTACTATTACGTTATAACGTATAACGTTATACTAGATCACTATATGACGTAAAACGTTATATACTATTACGTTACAACGTATAACGTTATGTATTATTACGATACAACATATAACGTTGTGTACTATTACGTTATAACGTATAACGATATATCGGTTCACTATATGATGTATAAGGTTATGTACTATTACGTGACAACGTATAACGTTACGTATTTTTACGTTACAACGTATTACGTTATGTACTATTACGTTATAACGTATAACGTTATATTATATCACTATATGACGCAAAACGTTATATACTATTACGTTACAACGTATAACGTTATGTACTATTACGTTATAACGTATAACGTTATACTAGATCACTATATGACGTAAAACGTTATATACTATTACGTTACAACGTATAACGTTATGTATTATTACGTTACAACGTATAACGTTATGTATTATTATGTTACAACGTTTAACTTTATATACTATTACGCTATAGCGTGTAACGTTATATTGGATCACTATATGATGTACATCGATATGTACTATTACGTTATAACGTATAACGTTATATTGGATCACTATATGATGTATATCGTTATGTACTATTACATAATAACGTGTAACGTTATATTGGATCACTATATGATGTATAACGTTATATACTATTACGTTACATCGAATAACGTTATATTGGATCACTGTATAATGTATATCGTTAAATACTATTACGTTACAACGTGAAACGTTATGTACTATTATGTTGGAAAGTATAAGGTTATATTGGATCACTATATGATGTATAACGTCACATACTACTACGTTACAACGTATAACGTTATGTACTATTACGTTATAAGGAATAACGGTATATTATATCACTATATGACGCAAAACGTTATATACTATTACGTTACAACGTATAACGTTATGTACTATTACGTTATAACGTATAACGTTATACTAGATCACTATATGACGTAAAACGTTATATACTATTACGTTACAACGTATAACGTTATGTATTATTACGTTACAACGTATAACGTCATATAGTATTACGTGATAACGTATAAAGTTTTGATCTATTAAGTTACAACGTATAACATTATATTGGATCACTATATGATGTATAACGTTACATACTATTACCTTACATCGAATAACGTTTTATTGGACCACTATATGACGTAAAACGTTATATACTATTACGTTACAACGTATAACGTTATGTATTATTATGTTACAACGTTTAACTTTATATACTATTACGCTATAGCGTATAACGTTGAATTGGATCACTATATGATGTATAACGTTATATACTATTACGTTATAACGTATAACGTTATATTGGATCACTATATTTTGTATATCGTTATGTACTATTACATAATAACGTGTAACGTTATATTGGATCACTATATGATGTACATCGATATGTACTATTACATAATAACGTGTAACGTTATATTGGATCACTATATGATGTATAACGTTATATACTATTACGTAATAACGTATAACGTTATGTACTATTACGTTATAACGTATAACGTTATATTGGATCACTATATGATGTGTAACGTTATATACTATTACGTTACAACGTGAAACGTTACATACTATTACGTTAGAAAGTATAACGTTATATTGGATCACTATATGATGTATAACGTTACAAACTATTATGTTACAACGTATAATGTTATGTACTATTACGTTATAACGTATAACGTTATACTAGATCACTATATGACGTAAAACGTTATATACTATTACGTTACAACGTATAACGTTATGTATTATTACGTTACAACGTATAACGTTATGTACTATTACGTTATAACGTATAACGTTATGTACTATTACGCTATAACGTATAACGATATATTGGTTCACTATATGATGTATAAGGTTATATACTATTACGTTACAACGTATAACATTATGTAGTATTACGTTATAACGTATAACGTTACATACTATTACGTTACATCGAATAACGTTATATTGGATCACTATATGAGTCAAAACGTTATATACTATTACGTTACAAGGTATAACGTTATCCTCTATTACGTTATAACGTATAACGCTATATTAGAATCACTATATGACGTATAACGTTAAATACTATTACGTAATAACGTATAACGCTATGTACTATTACGTTATAACGTATAACGTTATATTGGATCACTATATGATGTGTAACATTATATACCATTACGCTACAACGTATAACGTTGTGTACTATTACGCTATAATGTATAACGTTATGTACTATTACGGGACAACGTATAACGTTATGTATTTTTACGTTACAACGTATAACCTTATGTACTATTACGCTGTTACGTATAATATTATAGTGGATCACTATTTGATGTATATCGTTACATACTATTACGTTACACCGAATAACGTTATATTGGATCACTATATGACGTAAAACGTTATATACTAATACGTTACAACGTATAACGTTATGCATTATTACGTTACAACGTATAACGTTATGTACTATTACGTTACAACGTATAACGTTGTGTACTATTAAGTTATAACGTGTAACGTTATATTGGATCACTATATGATGTATAACGTTATATACTATTGCGTTACAACGTATAACGTTATGTACTATTACGTTATAACGTATAACGTTATATTAGATCACTATATGACGTAAAACGTTATATACTATTACGTTACAACGTATAACGTTATGTACTATTACGTTATAACGTATAACGTTATATTGGATCACTATATGATGTGTAACGTTATATACTATTACGTTACAACGTGAAACGTTACATACTATTACGTTAGAAAGTATAACGTTATATTGGATCACTATATGATGTATAACGTTACAAACTATTATGTTACAACGTATAATGTTATGTACTATTACGTTATAACGTATAACGTTATACTAGATCACTATATGACGTAAAACGTTATATACTATTACGTTACAACGTATAACGTTATGTATTATTACGTTACAACGTATAACGTTATGTACTATTACGTTATAACGTATAACGTTATGTACTATTACGCTATAACGTATAACGATATATTGGTTCACTATATGATGTATAAGGTTATATACTATTACGTTACAACGTATAACATTATGTAGTATTACGTTATAACGTATAACGTTACATACTATTACGTTACATCGAATAACGTTATATTGGATCACTATATGAGTCAAAACGTTATATACTATTACGTTACAAGGTATAACGTTATCCTCTATTACGTTATAACGTATAACGCTATATTAGAATCACTATATGACGTATAACGTTAAATACTATTACGTAATAACGTATAACGCTATGTACTATTACGTTAAAACGTATAACGTTATATTGGATCACTATATGATGTGTAACATTATATACCATTACGCTACAACGTATAACGTTGTGTACTATTACGCTATAATGTATAACGTTATGTACTATTACGGGACAACGTATAACGTTATGTATTTTTACGTTACAACGTATAACCTTATGTACTATTACGCTGTTACGTATAATATTATAGTGGATCACTATTTGATGTATATCGTTACATACTATTACGTTACACCGAATTACGTTATATTGGATCACTATATGACGTAAAACGTTATATACTAATACGTTACAACGTATAACGTTATGCATTATTACGTTACAACGTATAACGTTATGTACTATTACGTTACAACGTATAACGTTGTGTACTATTAAGTTATAACGTGTAACGTTATATTGGATCACTATATGATGTATAACGTTATATACTATTGCGTTACAACGTATAACGTTATGTACTATTACGTTATAACGTATAACGTTATATTAGATCACTATATGACGTAAAACGTTATATACTATTACGTTACAACGTATAACGTTATGTATTATTACGTTATAACGTATAACGTTATATTGGATCACTATATGATGTGTAACGTTATATACTATTACGTTACAACGTGAAACGTTATGTACTATTATGTTAGAAAGTATAACGTTATATTGGATCACTATATGATGTATAACGTTACATACTATTACGTTACAACGTATAACGTTATGTACTATTACGTTATAACGTATAACGTTATACTAGATCACTATGTGACGTAAAACGTTACATACTATTACGTTACAACGTATAACGTTATGTATTATTACGTTACAACGTATAACGTTCTGTACTATTACGTTACATCGTATAACGTTATATTGGATCACTATATGGTGTTTAACGTTATGTACTATTACGTAATAACGTATAAAGTTATGATCTATTATGTTACAACGTATAACATTATATTGGATCACTATATGATGTATAACGTTACATACTATTACCTTACATCGAATAACGTTATATTGGACCACTATATGACGTAAAACGTTATATACTATTACGTTACAACGTATAACGTTATGCATTATTACATTATAACGTATAACGTTATATTGGATCACTATATGATGTGTAACGTTATATACTATTACGTTACAACGTGAAACGTTATGTACTATTATGTTAGAAAGTATAACGTTATATTGGATCACTATATGATGTATAACGTTACATACTATTACGTTACAACGTATAACGTTATGTACTATTACGTTATAACGTATAACGTTATACTAGATCACTATATGACGTAAAACGTTATATACTATTACGTTACAACGTATAACGTTATATTGGATCGCTATATGATGTGTAATGTTATATAATATTACGTTACAACGTGAAACGTTATGTACTATTATGTTAGAACGTATGACGTTATATCGGATGACTATATGATGTTTAACGTTACATAATATTACGTTACAACGTATAACGTTATGTACTATTACGTTATAACGTATAACGTTATATTAGATCACTATATGACGTAAAACGTTATATACTATTACGTTACAACGTATAACGTTATGTACTATTACGTTATAACGTATAACGTTATATTAGATCACTATATGACGTAAAACGTTATATACTATTACGTTACAACGTATAACGTTATGTATTATTACGATACAACATATAACGTTGTGTACTATTACGTTATAACGTATAACGATATATCGGTTCACTATATGATGTATAAGGTTATGTACTATTACGTGACAACGTATAACGTTACGTATTTTTACGTTACAACGTATTACGTTATGTACTATTACGTTATAACGTATAACGTTATATTATATCACTATATGACGCAAAACGTTATATACTATTACGTTACAACGTATAACGTTATGTACTATTACGTTATAACGTATAACGTTATACTAGATCACTATATGACGTAAAACGTTATATACTATTACGTTACAACGTATAACGTTATGTATTATTACGTTACAACGTATAACGTTATGTATTATTATGTTACAACGTTTAACTTTATATACTATTACGCTATAGCGTATAACGTTAAATTGGATCACTATATGATGTATAACGTTATATACTATTACGTTATAACGTATAACGTTATATTGGATCACTATATTTTGTATATCGTTATGTACTATTACATAATAACGTGTAACGTTATATTGGATCACTATATGATGTACATCGATATGTACTATTACGTTATAACGTATAACGTTATATTGGATCACTATATGATGTATATCGTTATGTACTATTACATAATAACGTGTAACGTTATATTGGATCACTATATGATGTATAACGTTATATACTATTACGTAATAACGTATAACGTTATATACTATTACGTTACAACGTGAAACGTTACATACTATTACGTTAGAAAGTATAACGTTATATTGGATCACTATATGATGTATAACGTTACATACTATTACGTTACAACGTATAACGTTATGTACTATTACGTTATAACGTATAACGTTATACTAGATCACTATGTGACGTAAAACGTTACATACTATTACGTTACAACGTATAACGTTATGTATTATTACGTTACAACGTATAACGTTCTGTACTATTACGTTACATCGTATAACGTTATATTGGATCACTATATGGTGTTTAACGTTATGTACTATTACGTAATAACGTATAAAGTTATGATCTATTATGTTACAACGTATAACATTATATTGGATCACTATATGATGTATAACGTTACATACTATTACCTTACATCGAATAACGTTATATTGGACCACTATATGACGTAAAACGTTATATACTATTACGTTACAACGTATAACGTTATGCATTATTACATTATAACGTATAACGTTATATTGGATCACTATATGATGTGTAACGTTATATACTATTACGTTACAACGTGAAACGTTATGTACTATTATGTTAGAAAGTATAACGTTATATTGGATCACTATATGATGTATAACGTTACATACAATTACGTTACAACGTATAACGTTATGTACTATTACGTTATAACGTATAACGTTATACTAGATCACTATATGACGTAAAACGTTATATACTATTACGTTACAACGTATAACGTTATATTGGATCGCTATATGATGTGTAATGTTATATAATATTACGTTACAACGTGAAACGTTATGTACTATTATGTTAGAACGTATGACGTTATATCGGATGACTATATGATGTTTAACGTTACATAATATTACGTTACAACGTATAACGTTATGTACTATTACGTTATAACGTATAACGTTATATTAGATCACTATATGACGTAAAACGTTATATACTATTACGTTACAACGTATAACGTTATGTACTATTACGTTATAACGTATAACGTTATATTAGATCACTATATGACGTAAAACGTTATATACTATTACGTTACAACGTATAACGTTATGTATTATTACGATACAACATATAACGTTGTGTACTATTACGTTATAACGTATAACGATATATCGGTTCACTATATGATGTATAAGGTTATGTACTATTACGTGACAACGTATAACGTTACGTATTTTTACGTTACAACGTATTACGTTATGTACTATTACGTTATAACGTATAACGTTATATTATATCACTATATGACGCAAAACGTTATATACTATTACGTTACAACGTATAACGTTATGTACTATTACGTTATAACGTATAACGTTATACTAGATCACTATATGACGTAAAACGTTATATACTATTACGTTACAACGTATAACGTTATGTATTATTACGTTACAACGTATAACGTTATGTATTATTATGTTACAACGTTTAACTTTATATACTATTACGCTATAGCGTATAACGTTAAATTGGATCACTATATGATGTATAACGTTATATACTATTACGTTATAACGTATAACGTTATATTGGATCACTATATTTTGTATATCGTTATGTACTATTACATAATAACGTGTAACGTTATATTGGATCACTATATGATGTACATCGATATGTACTATTACGTTATAACGTATAACGTTATATTGGATCACTATATGATGTATATCGTTATGTACTATTACATAATAACGTGTAACGTTATATTGGATCACTATATGATGTATAACGTTATATACTATTACGTAATAACGTATAACGCTATATACTATTACGTTACAACGTGAAACGTTACATACTATTACGTTAGAAAGTATAACGTTATATTGGATCACTATATGATGTATAACGTTACAAACTATTATGTTACAACGTATAATGTTATGTACTATTACGTTATAACGTATAACGTTATATTGGATCGCTATATGATGTGTAATGTTATATAATATTACGTTACAACGTATAACGTTATGTACTATTACGTTATTACGTATAATATTATACTGGATCACTATTTGATGTATATCGTTACATACTACTACGTTACACCGAATAACGTTATATTGGATCACTATATGACGTAAAACGTTATATACTATTACGTTACAACGTATAACGTTATGTACTATTACGTTATAACGTATAACGTTATACTAGATCACTATATGACGTAAAACGCTATATACTATTACGTTACAACGTATAACGTTATATTGGATCGCTATATGATGTGTAATGTTATATAATATTACGTTACAACGTGAAACGTTATGTACTATTATGTTAGAACGTATGACGTTATATTGGATGACTATATGATGTTTAACGTTACATACTATTACGTTACAACGTATAACGTTATGTACTATTACGTTATAACGTATAACGTTATACTAGATCACTATATGACGTAAAACGCTATATACTATTACGTTACAACGTATAACGTTATGCATTATTACGTTACAACGTATAACGTTATGTACTATTACGTTACAACGTATAACGTTGTGTACTATTAAGTTATAACGTGTAACGTTATATTGGATCACTATATGATGTATAACGTTATATACTATTACGTTACAACGTATAACGTTATGTACTATTACGTTATAACGTATAACGTTATACTAGATCACTATATGACGTAAAACGCTATATACTATTACGTTACAACGTATAACGTTATATTGGATCGCTATATGATGTGTAATGTTATATAATATTACGTTACAACGTGAAACGTTATGTACTATTATGTTAGAACGTATGACGTTATATTGGATGACTATATGATGTTTAACGTTACATACTATTACGTTACAACGTATAACGTTATGTACTATTACGTTATAACGTATAACGTTATATTAGATCACTATATGACGTAAAACGTTATATACTATTACGTTACAACGTATAACGTTATGTACTATTACGTTATAACGTATAACGTTATATTAGATCACTATATGACGTAAAACGTTATATACTATTACGTTACAACGTATAACATTATGTATTATTACGATACAACATATAACGTTGTGTACTATTACGTTATAACGTATAACGATATATCGGTTCACTATATGATGTATAAGGTTATGTACTATTACGTGACAACGTATAACGTTACGTATTTTTACGTTACAACGTATTACGTTATGTACTATTACGTTACAGCGTATAACGTTATGTACTATTACGTTATTACGTATAATATTATACTGGATCACTATTTGATGTATATCGTTACATACTATTACCTTACATCGAATAACGTTATATTGGATCACTATATGACGTAAAACGTTATATACTATTACGTTACAACGTATAACGTTATGCATTATTACGTTACAACATATAACGTTGTGTACTATTACGTTATAACGTATAACGATATATCGGTTCACTATATGATGTATAAGGTTATGTACTATTACGTGACAACGTATAACGTTACGTATTTTTACGTTACAACGTATTACGTTATGTACTATTACGTTATAACGTATAACGATATATTATATCACTATATGACGTAAAACGTTATATACTATTACGTTACAACGTATAACGTTATGTATTATTACGTTACAACGTATAACGTTATGTACTATTACGTTATAGCGTATAACGTTATGTACTATTACGCTATAACGTATAACGATATATTGGTTCACTATATGATGTATAAGGTTATATACTATTACGTTACAACGTATAACATTATGTAGTATTACGTTATAACGTATAACGTTACATACTATTACGTTACATCGAATAAAGTTATATTGGATCACTATATGACGTAAAACGTTATATACTATTACGTTACAACGTATAACGTTCTGTATTATTACGCTACAACGTATAACGTTGTGTACTATTACGCTATAATGTATAACGTTATGTACTATTACGTTATAACGTATAACGTTATATTGGATCGCTATATGATGTGTAATGTTATATAATATTACGTTACAACGTATAACGTTATGTATTATTACGTTACAACGTATAACGTTATGTACTATTACGTTACAACATATAACGTTGTGTACTATTACGTTATAATGTATAATGATATATCGGTTCACTATATGATGTATAAGGTTATGTACTATTACGTGACAACGTATAACGTTATGTATTTTTACGTTACAACGTATTACGTTATGTACTATTACGTTACAACGTATAACGTTATGTACTATTACGTTATTACGTATAATATTATACTGGGTCACTATTTGATGTATATCGTTACATACTACTACGTTACACCGAATAACGTTATATTGGATCACTATATGACGTAAAACGTTATATACTATTACGTTACAACGTATAACGTTATGCATTATTACGTTACAACGTATAACGTTATGTACTATCACGTTATAACGTATAACGCTATATTGGATCACTATATGTCGTATAACGTTAAATACTATTACGTAATAACGTATAACGTTATGTACTATTACGTTATAACGTATAACGGTATATCGGATCACTGTATAATGTATATCGTTAAATACTATTACGTTACAACGTGAAACGTTATGTACTATTATGTTGGAAAGTATAACGTTATATTGGATCACTATATGACGTAAAACGTTATATACTATTACGTTACAACGTATAACCTTATGTACTATTACGTTATTACGTATAATATTATACTGGATCACTATTTGATGTATATCGTTACATACTATTACGTTACACCGAATAACGTTATATTGGATCACTATATGACGTAAAACGTTATATACTATTACGTTACAACGTATAACGTTATGCATTATTACGTTACAACGTGTAACGTTATGTACTATTACGTTACAACGTATAACGTTGTGTACTATTAAGTTATAACGTGTAGCGTTATATTGGATCACTATATGATGTATAACTTTATATACTATTGCGTTACAACGTATAACGTTATGTACTATTACGTTATAACGTATAACGTTATATTAGATCACTATATGACGTAAAACGTTATATACTATTACGTGACAACGTATAACGTTATGTATTATTACGTTATAACGTATAACGTTATATCGGATCACTATATGATGTGTAACGTTATATACTATTACGTTACAACGTGAAACGTTATGTACTATTATGTTAGAAAGTATAACGTTATATTGGATCACTATATGATGTATAACGTTACATACTATTACGCTACAACGTATAACGTTATGTACTATTACGTTAGAAAGTATAACGTTATATTGGATCACTATATGATGTATAACGTTACATACTATTACGTTACAACGTATAACGTTATGTACTATTACGTTATAACGCATAACGTTATACTAGATCACTATATGACGTAAAACGCTATATACTATTACGTTACAACGTATAACGTTATATTGGATCGCTATATGATGTGTAATGTTATATAATATTACGTTACAACGTGAAACGTTATGTACTATTATGTTAGAACGTATGACGTTATATTGGATGACTATATGATGTTTAACGTTACATACTATTACGTTACAACGTATAACGTTATGTACTATTACGTTATAACGTATAACGTTATATTAGATCACTATATGACGTAAAACGTTATATACTATTACGTTACAACATATAACGTTATGTACTATTACGTTATAACGTATAACGATATATCGGTTCACTATATGATGTATAAGGTTATGTACTATTACGTGACAACGTATAACGTTACGTATTTTTACGTTACAACGTATTACGTTATGTACTATTACGTTACAGCGTATAACGTTATGTACTATTACGTTATTACGTATTATATTATATTGGATCACTATATGATGTATAACGTTACATACTATTACCTTACATCGAATAACGTTATATTGGATCACTGTATAATGTATATCGTTAAATACTATTACGTTACAACGTGAAACGTTATGTACTATTATGTTGGAAAGTATAACGTTATATTGGATCACTATATGATGTATAACGTCACATACTATTACGTTACAACGTATAACGTTATATTGGATGACTATATGATGTTTAACGTTACATACTATTACGTTACAACGTATAACGTTGCGTACTATTACGTTATTACGTATAATATCATATTGGATCACTATTTGATGTATAACGTTACATACTATTACGTTACATCGAATAACGTTATATTGGATCACTGTATAATGTATATCGTTAAATACTATTACGTTACAACGTATAACGTTATGTACTATTACGTTATAACGTATAACGTTATACTAGATCACTATATGACGTAAAACGTTATATACTATTACGTTACAACGTATAACGTTATGTATTATTACGTTACAACGTATAACGTTATATAGTATTACGTGATAACGTATAAAGTTTTGATCTATTAAGTTACAACGTATAACATTATATTGGATCACTATATGATGTATAACGTTACATACTATTACCTTACATCGAATAACGTTTTATTGGACCACTATATGACGTAAAACGTTATATACTATTACGTTACAACGTATAACGTTATGTATTATTATGTTACAACGTTTAACTTTATATACTATTACGCTACAGCGTATAACGTTAAATTGGAACACTATATGATGTATAACGTTATATACTATTACGTTATAACCTATAACGTTATATTGGATCACTATATTTTGTATATCGTTATGTACTATTACATAATAACGTGTAACGTTATATTGGATCACTATATGATGTACATCGATATGTACTATTACATAATAACGTGTAACGTTATACTAGATCACTATATGATGTAAAACGTTATATACTATTACGTTACAACGTATAACGTTATGTATTATTACGTTACAACGTATAACGTTATGTACTATTACGTTACATCGAATAACGTTATATTGGATCACTATATGACGCAAAACGTTATATACTATTACGTTACAAGGTATAACGTTATCCTCTATTACGTTATAACGTATAACGCTATATTAGAATCACTATATGACGTATAACGTTAAATACTATTACGTAATAACGTATAACGCTATGTACTATTACGTTATAACGTATAACGTTATATTGGATCACTATATGATGTGTAACATTATATACCATTACGCTACAACGTATAACGTTGTGTACTATTACGCTATAATGTATAACGTTATGTACTATTACGTGACAACGTATAACGTTATGTATTTTTACGTTACAACGTATAACCTTATGTACTATTACGTTATTACGTATAATATTATACTGGATCACTATTTGATGTATATCGTTACATACTATTACGTTACACCGAATAACGTTATATTGGATCACTATATGACGTAAAACGTTATATACTATTACGTTACAACGTATAACGTTATGCATTATTACGTTACAACGTATAACGTTATGTACTATTACGTTACAACGTATAACGTTGTGTACTATTAAGTTATAACGTGTAACGTTATATTGGATCACTATATGATGTATAACGTTATATACTATTGCGTTACAACGTATAACGTTATGTACTATTACGTTATAACGTATAACGTTATATTAGATCACTATATGACGTAAAACGTTATATACTATTACGTTACAACGTATAACGTTATGTATTATTACGTTATAACGTATAACGTTATATTGGATCACTATATGATGTGTAACGTTATATACTATTACGTTACAACGTGAAACGTTATGTACTATTATGTTAGAAAGTATAACGTTATATTGGATCACTATATGATGTATAACGTTACATACTATTACGTTACAACGTATAACGTTATGTACTATTACGTTTTAACGTATAACGTTATACTAGATCACTATGTGACGTAAAACGTTATATACTATTACGTTACAACGTATAACGTTATGTATTATTACGTTACAACGTATAACGTTATGTACTATTACGTTACATCGTATAACGTTATATTGGATCACTATATGGTTTTTAACGTTATGTACTATTACGTAATAACGTATAAAGTTATGATCTATTATGTTACAACGTATAACATTATATTGGATCACTATATGATGTATAACGTTACATACTATTACCTTACATCGAATAACGTTATATTGGACCACTATATGATGTATAACGTTATATACTATTGCGTTACAACGTATAACGTTATGTACTATTACGTTATAACGTATAACGTTATATTAGATCACTATATGACGTAAAACGTTATATACTATTACGTTACAACGTATAACGTTATGTATTATTACGTTATAACGTATAACGTTATATTGGATCACTATATGATGTGTAACGTTATATACTATTAGGTTACAACGTGAAACGTTATGTACTATTATGTTAGAAAGTATAACGTTATATTGGATCACTATATGATGTATAACGTTACATACTATTACGTTACAACGTATAACGTTATGTACTATTACGTTATAACGTATAACGTTATACTAGATCACTATGTGACGTAAAACGTTATATACTATTACGTTACAACGTATAACGTTATGTATTATTACGTTACAACGTATAACGTTATGTACTATTACGTTACATCGTATAACGTTATATTGGATCACTATATGGTGTTTAACGTTATGTACTATTACGTAATAACGTATAAAGTTATGATCTATTATGTTACAACGTATAACATTATATTGGATCACTATATGATGTATAACGTTACATACTATTACCTTACATCGAATAACGTTATATTGGACCACTATATGACGTAAAACGTTATATACTATTACGTTACAACGTATAACGTTATGCATTATTACGTTATAACGTATAACGTTATATTGGATCACTATATGATGTGTAACGTTATATATTATTACGTTACAACGTGAAACGTTATGTACTATTATGTTAGAAAGTATAACGTTATATTGGATCACTATATGAAGTATAACGTTACATACTATTACGTTACAACGTATAACGTTATGTACTATTACGTTATAACGTATAACGTTATACTAGATCACTATATGACGTAAAACGTTATATACTATTACGTTACAACGTATAACGTTATATTGGATCGCTATATGATGTGTAATGTTATATAATATTACGTTACAACGTGAAACGTTATGTACTATTATGTTAGAACGTATGACGTTATATTGGATGACTATATGATGTTTAACGTTAAATACTATTACGTTACAACGTATAACGTTATGTACTATTACGTTATAACGTATAACGTTATACTAGATCACTATATGACGTAAAACGTTATATACTATTACGTTACAACGTATAACGTTATGTACTATTACGTTATTACGTATAATATTATACTGGATCACTATTTGATGTATATCGTTACATACTACTACGTTACACCGAATAACGTTATATTGGATCACTATATGACGTAAAACGTTATATACTATTACGTTACAACGTATAACGTTATGTATTATTATGTTACAACGTTTAACTTTATATACTATTACGCTATAGCGTATAACGTTAAATTGGATCACTATATGATGTATAACGTTATATACTATTACGTTATAACGTATAACGTTATATTGGATCACCATATTTTGTATATCGTTATGTACTATTACATAATAACGTGTAACGTTATATTGGATCACTATATGATGTACATCGATATGTACTATTACGTTATAACGTATAACGTTATATTGGATCACTATATGATGTATATCGTTATGTACTATTACATAATAACGTGTAACGTTATATGGGATCACTATATGATGTATAACGTTATATACTATTACGTAATAACGTATAACGTTATGTACTATTACGTTATAACGTATAACGTTATATTGGATCACTATATGATGTGTAACGTTATATACTATTACGTTACAACGTGAAACGTTACATACTATTACGTTAGAAAGTATAACGTTATATTGGATCACTATATGATGTATAACGTTACAAACTATTATGTTACAACGTATAATGTTATGTACTATTACGTTATAACGTATAACGTTATACTAGATCACTATATGACGTAAAACGTTATATACTATTACGTTACAACGTATAACGTTATGTATTATTACGTTACAACGTATAACGTTATGTACTATTACGTTATAACGTATAACGTTATGTACTATTACGCTATAACGTATAACGATATATTGGTTCACTATATGATGTATAAGGTTATATACTATTACGTTACAACGTATAACATTATGTAGTATTACGTTATAACGTATAACGTTACATACTATTACGTTACATCGAATAAAGTTATATGGGATCACTATATGACGTAAAACGTTATATACTATTACGTTACAACGTATAACGTTATATTGGATCACTATATGATGTGTAACATTATATACCATTACGCTACAACGTATAACGTTATGTACTATTACGTAGTAATGTATAACGTTATGTACTATTACGTTATAACGTATAACGATATATTGGTTCACTATATGATGTATAACGTTACATACTATTACGTTACAACGTATAACGTTATATTGGATCACTATATGATGTGTAATGTTATATAATATTACGTTACAACGTGAAACGTTATGTACTATTATGTTATAACGTATAACGTTATGTACTATTACGTTATAACGTATAACGATATATTGGTTCACTATATTCTGTATAAGGTTATATACTATTACGTTACAGCGTATAACGTTATGTAGTATTACGTTATAACGTATAACGTTACATACCATTACGTTACATCGAATAACGTTATATTGGATCACTATATGACGTAAAACGTTATATAATATGACGTTACAACGTATAACGTTATGTAGTATTACGTTATAACGTATAACGCTATATTAGAATCACTATATGACGTATAACGTTAAATACTATTACGTAATATCGTATATCGTTATATTAGATCACTATATGACGTAAAACGTTATATACTATTACGTTACAACGTATAACGTTATGTATTATTACGTTATAACGTATAACGTTATATTGGATCACTATATGATGTGTAACATTATATACTATTACGTTAAAACGTGACACGTTATGTACTATTATGTTAGAAATTATAACGTTATATTGGTTCACTATATGATGTATAACGTTACATACTATTACGTTACAACGTATAACGTTATATTGGATCACTATATCATGTGTAACATTATATACCATTACGCTACAACGTATAACGTTATGTACTATTACGTAATAATGTATAACGTTATGTACTATTCCGTTATAACGTATAACGTTATGTACTATTACGTTATAACGTATAGCGTTATGTACTATCACGCTATAATGTATAACGCTATGTACTATTACGTTATAACGTATAACGTTATATTGGATCGCTATATGATGTGTAATGTTATATAATATTACGTTAGAACGTGAA
Source organism: Bombus terrestris (assembly GCF_910591885.1). Classification (NCBI taxonomy): domain Eukaryota; kingdom Metazoa; phylum Arthropoda; class Insecta; order Hymenoptera; family Apidae; genus Bombus; species Bombus terrestris. The sequence goes on along the minus strand of NC_063273.1, from coordinate 13,802,011 downwards.
ACGTTATGTACTATTATGTTATAACGTATAGCGTTATGTACTATTACGCTATAATGTATAACGTTATGTACTATTACGTTATAACGTATAACGTTATACTAGATCACTACATGACGTAAAACGTTATATACTATTACGTTACAACGTATAACGTTATGTACTATTACGTTACAACGTATAACGTTATGTATTATTATGTTACAACGTATAACGTTATGTACTATTACGTTATAGCGTATAACGATATATTGGTTCACTATATGATGTATAAGGTTATATACTATTACGTTACAACGTATAACGTTATGTAGTATTACGTTATAACGTATAACGTTACATACTATTACGTTACATCGAATAACGTTATATTGGATCACTATATGACGTAAAACGTTATATACTATTACGTTACAACGTATAACGTTATGCAGTATTACGTTATAACGTATAACGCTATATTGGATCACTATATGACGTATAACGTTGAATACTATTACGTAATAACGTATAACGTTATGTACTATTACGTTATAACGCATAACGTTATATTGGATCACTATATGATGTGTAACGTTAAATACTATTACTTTACAACGTATAACGTTATGTGCTATTACGTTATAACGCATAACGTTATATTGGATGACTATATGATGTTTAACGTTACATACTATTACGTTACAACATATAACGTTATGTATTATTACGTTACAACGTATAACGTTATGTACTATTACGTTATTACGTATAATATTATATTGGATCACTATTTGAAGTATAACGTTACATACTATTACGTTACATCGAATAACGTTATATTGGATCACTATATGACGTAAAACGTTATATACTATGACGTTACAACGTATAACGTTATGTCGTATTACGTTATAACGTATAACGCTATATTGGATCACTATATGACGTATAACGTTATATACTATTACGTTACAACGTATAACGTTATGCATTATTACGTTACAACGTATAACGTTATGTACTATCACGTTATAACGTATAACGCTATATTGGATCACTATATGACGTATAACGTTAAATACTATTACGTTACAACGTGAAACGTTATGTACTATTATGTTAGAAAGTATAACGTTATATTGGTTCACTATATGATGTATAACGTTACATACTATTACGTTACAACGTATAACGTTATATTGGATCACTATATGATGTGTAACATTATATACCATTACGCTACAACGTATAACGTTATGTACTATTACGTAATAATGTATAACGTTATGTACTATTACGTTATAACGTATAACGTTATATTGGATCGCTATATGATGTGTAATGTTATATAATATTACGTTACAACGTGAAAAGTTATGTACTATTATGTTATAACGTATAACGTTATGTACTATTACGTTATAACGTATAACGATATATTGGTTCACTATATGATGTATAAGGTTATATACTATTACGTTACAGCGTATAACGTTATGTAGTATTACGTTATAACGTATAACGTTACATAATATTACGTTACATCGAATAACGTTATATTGGATCACTATATGACGTAAAACGTTATATACTATGACGTTACAACGTATAACGTTATGTAGTATTACGTTATAACGTATAACGCTATATTAGAATCACTATATGACGTATAACGTTAAATACTATTACGTAATATCGTATAACGTTATATTAGATCACTATATGACGTAAAACGTTATATACTATTACGTTACAACGTATAACGTTATGTATTATTACGTTATAACGTATAACGTTATATTGGATCACTATATGATGTGTAACATTATATAGTATTACGTTAAAACGTGAAACGTTATGTACTATTATGTTAGAAAGTATAACGTTATATTGGATGACTATATGATGTTTAACGTTACATACTATTACGTTACAACGTATAACGTTATGTACTATCACGTTATAACGTATAGCGTTATATTAGATCACTATATGACGTAAAACGTTATATACTATTACGTTACAACGTATAACGTTGTGTATTATTACGTTACAACGTATAACGTTATGTACTATTACGTTACAACATATAACGTTGTGTAATATTACGTTACAATGTATAACGATATATCGGTTCACTATATGATGTATAAGGTTATGTACTATTACGTGACAACGTATAACGTTATGTATTTTTACGTTACAACGTATTACGTTATGTACTATTACGTTACAACATATAACGTTATGTACTATTACGTTATTTCGTATAATATTATACTGGATCACTATTTGATGTATATCGTTACATACTACTACGTTACACCGAATAACGTTATATTGGGTCACTATATGATGTATAACGTTATATACTATTGCGTTACAACGTATAACGTTATGTACTATTACGTTATAACGTATAACGTTATATTAGATCACTATATGACGTAAAACGTTATATACTATTACGTTACAACGTATAACGTTATGTATTATTACGTTATAACGTATAACGTTATATTGGATCACTATATGATGTGTAACGTTATATACTATTACGTTACAACGTGAAACGTTATGTACTATTATGTTAGAAAGTATAACGTTATATTGGATCACTATATGATGTATAACGTTACATACTATTACGTTACAACGTATAACGTTATGTACTATTACGTTTTAACGTATAACGTTATACTAGATCACTATGTGACGTAAAACGTTATATACTATTACGTTACAACGTATAACGTTATGTATTATTACGTTACAACGTATAACGTTATGTACTATTACGTTACATCGTATAACGTTATATTGGATCACTATATGGTTTTTAACGTTATGTACTATTACGTAATAACGTATAAAGTTATGATCTATTATGTTACAACGTATAACATTATATTGGATCACTATATGATGTATAACGTTACATACTATTACCTTACATCGAATAACGTTATATTGGACCACTATATGATGTATAACGTTATATACTATTGCGTTACAACGTATAACGTTATGTACTATTACGTTATAACGTATAACGTTATATTAGATCACTATATGACGTAAAACGTTATATACTATTACGTTACAACGTATAACGTTATGTATTATTACGTTATAACGTATAACGTTATATTGGATCACTATATGATGTGTAACGTTATATACTATTAGGTTACAACGTGAAACGTTATGTACTATTATGTTAGAAAGTATAACGTTATATTGGATCACTATATGATGTATAACGTTACATACTATTACGTTACAACGTATAACGTTATGTACTATTACGTTATAACGTATAACGTTATACTAGATCACTATGTGACGTAAAACGTTATATACTATTACGTTACAACGTATAACGTTATGTATTATTACGTTACAACGTATAACGTTATGTACTATTACGTTACATCGTATAACGTTATATTGGATCACTATATGGTGTTTAACGTTATGTACTATTACGTAATAACGTATAAAGTTATGATCTATTATGTTACAACGTATAACATTATATTGGATCACTATATGATGTATAACGTTACATACTATTACCTTACATCGAATAACGTTATATTGGACCACTATATGACGTAAAACGTTATATACTATTACGTTACAACGTATAACGTTATGCATTATTACGTTATAACGTATAACGTTATATTGGATCACTATATGATGTGTAACGTTATATATTATTACGTTACAACGTGAAACGTTATGTACTATTATGTTAGAAAGTATAACGTTATATTGGATCACTATATGAAGTATAACGTTACATACTATTACGTTACAACGTATAACGTTATGTACTATTACGTTATAACGTATAACGTTATACTAGATCACTATATGACGTAAAACGTTATATACTATTACGTTACAACGTATAACGTTATATTGGATCGCTATATGATGTGTAATGTTATATAATATTACGTTACAACGTGAAACGTTATGTACTATTATGTTAGAACGTATGACGTTATATTGGATGACTATATGATGTTTAACGTTAAATACTATTACGTTACAACGTATAACGTTATGTACTATTACGTTACAACGTATAACGTTATACTAGATCACTATATGACGTAAAACGTTATATACTATTACGTTACAACGTATAACGTTATGTACTATTACGTTATTACGTATAATATTATACTGGATCACTATTTGATGTATATCGTTACATACTACTACGTTACACCGAATAACGTTATATTGGATCACTATATGACGTAAAACGTTATATACTATTACGTTACAACGTATAACGTTATGTATTATTATGTTACAACGTTTAACTTTATATACTATTACGCTATAGCGTATAACGTTAAATTGGATCACTATATGATGTATAACGTTATATACTATTACGTTATAACGTATAACGTTATATTGGATCACCATATTTTGTATATCGTTATGTACTATTACATAATAACGTGTAACGTTATATTGGATCACTATATGATGTACATCGATATGTACTATTACGTTATAACGTATAACGTTATATTGGATCACTATATGATGTATATCGTTATGTACTATTACATAATAACGTGTAACGTTATATGGGATCACTATATGATGTATAACGTTATATACTATTACGTAATAACGTATAACGTTATGTACTATTACGTTATAACGTATAACGTTATATTGGATCACTATATGATGTGTAACGTTATATACTATTACGTTACAACGTGAAACGTTACATACTATTACGTTAGAAAGTATAACGTTATATTGGATCACTATATGATGTATAACGTTACAAACTATTATGTTACAACGTATAATGTTATGTACTATTACGTTATAACGTATAACGTTATACTAGATCACTATATGACGTAAAACGTTATATACTATTACGTTACAACGTATAACGTTATGTATTATTACGTTACAACGTATAACGTTATGTACTATTACGTTATAACGTATAACGTTATGTACTATTACGCTATAACGTATAACGATATATTGGTTCACTATATGATGTATAAGGTTATATACTATTACGTTACAACGTATAACATTATGTAGTATTACGTTATAACGTATAACGTTACATACTATTACGTTACATCGAATAAAGTTATATTGGATCACTATATGACGTAAAACGTTATATACTATTACGTTACAACGTATAACGTTATATTGGATCACTATATGATGTGTAACATTATATACCATTACGCTACAACGTATAACGTTATGTACTATTACGTAGTAATGTATAACGTTATGTACTATTACGTTATAACGTATAACGTTATATTGGTTCACTATATGATGTATAACGTTACATACTATTACGTTGCAACGTATAACGTTATATTGGATCACTATATGATGTGTAACATTATATACCATTACGCTACAACGTATAACGTTATGTACTATTACGTAATAATGTATAACGTTATGTACTATTACGTTATAACGTATAACGTTATATTGGATCGCTATATGATGTGTAATGTTATATACTATCACGTTACAACGTGAAACGTTATGTACTATTACGTTACAACGTATAACGTTATGTACTATTGCGTTACAACGTATAACGTTATGTACTATTACGTTATAACGTATAACGTTATGTACTATTACGTTATAACGTATAACGATATATTGGTTCACTATATGATGTATAAGGTTATATACTATTACGTTACAGCGTATAACGTTATGTAGTATTACGTTATAACGTATAACGCTATATTAGAATCACTATATGACGTATAACGTTAAATACTATTACGTAATAACGTATAACGTTATATTAGATCACTATATGACGTAAAACGTTATATACTATTACGTTACAACGTATAACGTTATGTAGTATTACGTTATAACGTATAACGCTATATTGGATCACTATATGACGTATAACGTTGAATACTATTACGTAATAACGTATAACGCTATGTACTATTACGTTATAACGTATAACGTTATATTGGATCACTATATGATGTGTAACGTTAAATACTATTACTTTACAACGTATAACGTTATGTGCTATTACGTTATAATGTATAGCGTTATGTACTATTACGTTATAACGTATAACGTTATATTGGATCACTATATGATGTGTAATGTTATATAATATTACGTTACAGCGTGAAACGCTATGTACTATTATGTTAGAACGTATAACGTTATATTGGATGACTATATGATGTTTAACGTTACATACTATTACGTTACAACGTATAACGTTATGTACTATTACGTTATAACGTATAACGTTATATTAGATCACTATATGAAATAAAACGTTATATACTATTACGTTACAACATATAACGTTATGTATTATTACGTTACAACGTATAACGTTATGTACTATTACGTTATTACGTATAATATTATATTGGATCACTATTTGAAGTATAACGTTACATACTATTACGTTATAACGTATAACGTTATATTGTATCACTATATGATGTGTAACATTAAATACTATTACTTTACAACGTATACCGTTATGTGCTATTACGTTATAATGTATAACGTTATGTAGTATTACGTTATAACGTATAACATTATATTGGATCACTATATGATGTATAACGTTACATACTATTACCTTACATCGAATAACGTTTTATTGGACCACTATATGACGTAAAACGTTATATACTATTACGTTACAACGTATAACGTTATGTATTATTATGTTACAACGTTTAACTTTATGTACTATTACGCTATAGCGTATAACGTTAAATTGGATCACTATATGATGTATAACGTTATATACTATTACGTTATAACGTATAACGTTATATTGGATCACTATATTTTGTATATCGTTATGTACTGTTACATAATAACGTGTAACGTTATATTGGATCACTATATGATGTACATCGATATGTACTATTACGTTATAACGTATAACGTTATATTGGATCACTATATGATGTATATCGTTATGTACTATTACATAATAACGTGTAACGTTATATTGGATCACTATATGATGTATAACGTTATATACTATTACGTAATAACGTATAACGTTATGTACTATTACGTTATACCGTATAAATTTATGTACTATTACGTTATAACGTATAACGTTATTTTGGATCACTATATGTTGTGTAACGTTATATATTATTACGTTACAACGTGAAACGTTATGTACTATTATGTTAGAACGTATGACGTTATATTGGATGACTATATGATGTTTAACGTTACATACTATTACGTTACAACGTATAACGTTATGTACTATCACGTTATAACGTATAACGCTATATTGGATCACTATATGACGTATAACGTTAAATACTATTACGTTACAACGTGAAACGTTATGTACTATTATGTTAGAAAGTATAACGATATATTGGTTCACTATATGATGTATAACGTTACATACTATTACGTTACAACGTATAACGTTATATTGGATCACTATATGATGTGTAATGTTATATAATATTACGTTACAACGTGAAACGTTATGTACTATTATGTTATAACGTATAACGTTATGTACTATTACGTTATAACGTATAACGATATATTGGTTCACTATATTCTGTATAAGGTTATATACTATTACGTTACAGCGTATAACGTTATGTAGTATTACGTTATAACGTATAACGTTACATACCATTACGTTACATCGAATAACGTTATATTGGATCACTATATGACGTAAAACGTTATATAATATGACGTTACAACGTATAACGTTATGTAGTATTACGTTATAACGTATAACGCTATATTAGAATCACTATATGACGTATAACGTTAAATACTATTACGTAATATCGTATAACGTTATATTAGATCACTATATGACGTAAAACGTTATATACTATTACGTTACAACGTATAACGTTATGTATTATTACGTTATAACGTATAACGTTATATTGGATCACTATATGATGTGTAACATTATATACTATTACGTTAAAACGTGACACGTTATGTACTATTATGTTAGAAATTATAACGTTATATTGGTTCACTATATGATGTATAACGTTACATACTATTACGTTACAACGTATAACGTTATATTGGATCACTATATCATGTGTAACATTATATACCATTACGCTACAACGTATAACGTTATGTACTATTACGTAATAATGTATAACGTTATGTACTATTCCGTTATAACGTATAACGTTATGTACTATTACGTTATAACGTATAGCGTTATGTACTATCACGCTATAATGTATAACGCTATGTACTATTACGTTATAACGTATAACGTTATATTGGATCGCTATATGATGTGTAATGTTATATAATATTACGTTAGAACGTGAAACGTTATGTACTATTATGTTATAACGTATAGCGTTATGTACTATTACGCTATAATGTATAACGTTATGTACTATTACGTTATAACGTATAACGTTATACTAGATCACTACATGACGTAAAACGTTATATACTATTACGTTACAACGTATAACGTTATGTACTATTACGTTACAACGTATAACGTTATGTATTATTATGTTACAACGTATAACGTTATGTACTATTACGTTATAGCGTATAACGATATATTGGTTCACTATATGATGTATAAGGTTATATACTATTACGTTACAACGTATAACGTTATGTAGTATTACGTTATAACGTATAACGTTACATACTATTACGTTACATCGAATAACGTTATATTGGATCACTATATGACGTAAAACGTTATATACTATTACGTTACAACGTATAACGTTATGTAGTATTACGTTATAACGTATAACGCTATATTGGATCACTATATGACGTATAACGTTGAATACTATTACGTAATAACGTATAACGTTATGTACTATTACGTTATAACGCATAACGTTATATTGGATCACTATATGATGTGTAACGTTAAATACTATTACTTTACAACGTATAACGTTATGTGCTATTACGTTATAACGCATAACGTTATATTGGATGACTATATGATGTTTAACGTTACATACTATTACGTTACAACATATAACGTTATGTATTATTACGTTACAACGTATAACGTTATGTACTATTACGTTATTACGTATAATATTATATTGGATCACTATTTGAAGTATAACGTTACATACTATTACGTTACATCGAATAACGTTATATTGGATCACTATATGACGTAAAACGTTATATACTATGACGTTACAACGTATAACGTTATGTCGTATTACGTTATAACGTATAACGCTATATTGGATCACTATATGACGTATAACGTTATATACTATTACGTTACAACGTATAACGTTATGCATTATTACGTTACAACGTATAACGTTATGTACTATCACGTTATAACGTATAACGCTATATTGGATCACTATATGACGTATAACGTTAAATACTATTACGTTACAACGTGAAACGTTATGTACTATTATGTTAGAAAGTATAACGTTATATTGGTTCACTATATGATGTATAACGTTACATACTATTACGTTACAACGTATAACGTTATATTGGATCACTATATGATGTGTAACATTATATACCATTACGCTACAACGTATAACGTTATGTACTATTACGTAATAATGTATAACGTTATGTACTATTACGTTATAACGTATAACGTTATATTGGATCGCTATATGATGTGTAATGTTATATAATATTACGTTACAACGTGAAAAGTTATGTACTATTATGTTATAACGTATAACGTTATGTACTATTACGTTATAACGTATAACGATATATTGGTTCACTATATGATGTATAAGGTTATATACTATTACGTTACAGCGTATAACGTTATGTAGTATTACGTTATAACGTATAACGTTACATAATATTACGTTACATCGAATAACGTTATATTGGATCACTATATGACGTAAAACGTTATATACTATGACGTTACAACGTATAACGTTATGTAGTATTACGTTATAACGTATAACGCTATATTAGAATCACTATATGACGTATAACGTTAAATACTATTACGTAATATCGTATAACGTTATATTAGATCACTATATGACGTAAAACGTTATATACTATTACGTTACAACGTATAACGTTATGTATTATTACGTTATAACGTATAACGTTATATTGGATCACTATATGATGTGTAACATTATATAGTATTACGTTAAAACGTGAAACGTTATGTACTATTATGTTAGAAAGTATAACGTTATATTGGATGACTATATGATGTTTAACGTTACATACTATTACGTTACAACGTATAACGTTATGTACTATCACGTTATAACGTATAGCGTTATATTAGATCACTATATGACGTAAAACGTTATATACTATTACGTTACAACGTATAACGTTGTGTATTATTACGTTACAACGTATAACGTTATGTACTATTACGTTACAACATATAACGTTGTGTAATATTACGTTACAATGTATAACGATATATCGGTTCACTATATGATGTATAAGGTTATGTACTATTACGTGACAACGTATAACGTTATGTATTTTTACGTTACAACGTATTACGTTATGTACTATTACGTTACAACATATAACGTTATGTACTATTACGTTATTTCGTATAATATTATACTGGATCACTATTTGATGTATATCGTTACATACTACTACGTTACACCGAATAACGTTATATTGGATCACTATATGACGTAAAACGTTATATACTATTACGTTACAACGTATAACGTTATGCATTATTACGTTACAACGTATAACGTTATGTACTATCATGTTATAACGTATAACGCTATATTGGATCACTATATGACGTATAACGTTAAATACTATTACGTTACAACGTGAAACGTTATGTACTATTATGTTAGAAAGTATAACGATATATTGGTTCACTATATGATGTATAACGTTACATACTATTACGTTACAACGTATAACGTTATATTGGATCGCTATATGATGTGTAATGTTATATAATATTACGTTACAACGTGAAACGTTATGTACTATTATGTTATAACGTATAACGTTATGTACTATTACGTTATAACGTATAACGATATATTGGTTCACTATATTCTGTATAAGGTTATATACTATTACGTTACAGCGTATAACGTTATGTAGTATTACGTTATAACGTATAACGTTACATACCATTACGTTACATCGAATAACGTTATATTGGATCACTATATGACGTAAAACGTTATATACTAAGACGTTACAACGTATAACGTTATGTAGTATTACGTTATAACGTATAACGCTATATTAGAATCACTATATGACGTATAACGTTAAATACTATTACGTAATATCGTATAACGTTATATTAGATCACTATATGACGTAAAACGTTATATACTATTACGTTACAACGTATAACGTTATGTATTATTACGTTATAACGTATAACGTTATATTGGATCGCTATATGATGTGTAACATTATATACTATTACGTTAAAACGTGACACGTTATGTACTATTATGTTAGAAATTATAACGTTATATTGGTTCACTATATGATGTATAACGTTACATACTATTACGTTACAACGTATAACGTTATATTGGATCACTATATCATGTGTAACATTATATACCATTACGCTACAACGTATAACGTTATGTACTATTACGTAATAATGTATAACGTTATGTACTATTCCGTTATAACGTATAACGTTATGTACTATTACGTTATAACGTATAGCGTTATGTACTATCACGCTATAATGTATAACGCTATGTACTATTACGTTATAACGTATAACGTTATATTGGATCGCTATATGATGTGTAATGTTATATAATATTACGTTACAACGTGAAACGTTATGTACTATTATGTTATAACGTATAGCGTTATGTACTATTACGCTATAATGTATAACGTTATGTACTATTACGTTATAACGTATAACGTTATACTAGATCACTACATGACGTAAAACGTTATATACTATTACGTTACAACGTATAACGTTATGTACTATTACGTTACAACGTATAACGTTATGTATTATTATGTTACAACGTATAACGTTATGTACTATTACGTTATAGCGTATAACGATATATTGCTTCACTATATGATGTATAAGGTTATATACTATTACGTTACAACGTATAACGTTATGTAGTATTACGTTATAACGTATAACGTTACATACTATTACGTTACATCGAATAACGTTATATTGGATCACTATATGACGTAAAACGTTATATACTATTACGTTACAACGTATAACGTTATGTAGTATTACGTTATAACGTATAACGCTATATTGGATCACTATATGACGTATAACGTTGAATACTATTACGTAATAACGTATAACGTTATGTACTATTACGTTATAACGCATAACGTTATATTGGATCACTATATGATGTGTAACGTTAAATACTATTACTTTACAACGTATAACGTTATGTGCTATTACGTTATAACGCATAACGTTATATTGGATGACTATATGATGTTTAACGTTACATACTATTACGTTACAACATATAACGTTATGTATTATTACGTTACAACGTATAACGTTATGTACTATTACGTTATTACGTATAATATTATATTGGATCACTATTTGAAGTATAACGTTACATACTATTACGTTACATCGAATAACGTTATATTGGATCACTATATGACGTAAAACGTTATATACTATGACGTTACAACGTATAACGTTATGTCGTATTACGTTATAACGTATAACGCTATATTGGATCACTATATGACGTATAACGTTATATACTATTACGTTACAACGTATAACGTTATGCATTATTACGTTACAACGTATAACGTTATGTACTATCACGTTATAACGTATAACGCTATATTGGATCACTATATGACGTATAACGTTAAATACTATTACGTTACAACGTGAAACGTTATGTACTATTATGTTAGAAAGTATAACGTTATATTGGTTCACTATATGATGTATAACGTTACATACTATTACGTTACAACGTATAACGTTATATTGGATCACTATATGATGTGTAACATTATATACCATTACGCTACAACCTATAACGTTATGTACTATTACGTAATAATGTATAACGTTATGTACTATTACGTTATAACGTATAACGTTATATTGGATCGCTATATGATGTGTAATGTTATATAATATTACGTTACAACGTGAAAAGTTATGTACTATTATGTTATAACGTATAACGTTATGTACTATTACGTTATAACGTATAACGATATATTGGTTCACTATATTCTGTATAAGGTTATATACTATTACGTTACAGCGTATAACGTTATGTAGTATTACGTTATAACGTATAACGTTACATACCATTACGTTACATCGAATAACGTTATATTGGATCACTATATGACGTAAAACGTTATATACTATGACGTTACAACGTATAACGTTATGTAGTATTACGTTATAACGTATAACGCTATATTAGAATCACTATATGACGTATAACGTTAAATACTATTACGTAATATCGTATAACGTTATATTAGATCACTATATGACGTAAAACGTTATATACTATTACGTTACAACGTATAACGTTATGTATTATTACGTTATAACGTATAACGTTATATTGGATCACTATATGACGTGTAACATTATATACTATTACGTTAAAACGTGAAACGTTATGTACTATTATGTTAGAAATTATAACGTTATATTGGTTCACTATATGATGTATAACGTTACATACTATTACGTTACAACGTATAACGTTATATTGGATCACTATATCATGTGTAACATTATATACCATTACGCTACAACGTATAACGTTATGTACTATTACGTAATAATGTATAACGTTATGTACTATTCCGTTATAACGTATAACGTTATGTACTATTACGTTATAACGTATAGCGTTATGTACTATCACGCTATAATGTATAACGCTATGTACTATTACGTTATAACGTATAACGTTATATTGGATCGCTATATGATGTGTAATGTTATATAATATTACGTTACAACGTGAAACGTTATGTACTATTATGTTATAACGTATAGCGTTATGTACTATTACGCTATAATGTATAACGTTATGTACTATTACGTTATAACGTATAACGTTATACTAGATCACTACATGACGTAAAACGTTATATACTATTACGTTACAACGTATAACGTTATGTACTATTACGTTACAACGTATAACGTTATGTATTATTATGTTACAACGTATAACGTTATGTACTATTACGTTATAGCGTATAACGATATATTGGTTCACTATATGATGTATAAGGTTATATACTATTACGTTACAACGTATAACGTTATGTAGTATTACGTTATAACGTATAACGTTACATACTATTACGTTACATCGAATAACGTTATATTGGAGCACTATATGACGTAAAACGTTATATACTATTACGTTACAACGTATAACGTTATGTAGTATTACGTTATAACGTATAACGCTATATTGGATCACTATATGACGTATAACGTTATATACTATTACGTTACAACGTATAACGTTATGCATTATTACGTTACAACGTATAACGTTATGTACTATCACGTTATAACGTATAACGCTATATTGCATCACTATATGACGTATAACGTTAAATACTATTACGTTACAACGTGAAACGTTATGTACTATTATGTTAGAAAGTATAACGTTATATTGGTTCACTATATGATGTATAACGTTACATACTATTACGTTACAACGTATAACGTTATATTGGATCACTATATGATGTGTAACATTATATACCATTACGCTACAACGTATAACGTTATGTACTATTACGTAATAATGTATAACGTTATGTACTATTACGTTATAACGTATAACGTTATATTGGATCGCTATATGATGTGTAATGTTATATAATATTACGTTACAACGTGAAAAGTTATGTACTATTATGTTATAACGTATAACGTTATGTACTATTACGTTATAACGTATAACGATATATTGGTTCACTATATGATGTATAAGGTTATATACTATTACGTTACAGCGTATAACGTTATGTAGTATTACGTTATAACGTATAACGTTACATAATATTACGTTACATCGAATAACGTTATATTGGATCACTATATGACGTAAAACGTTATATACTATGACGTTACAACGTATAACGTTATGTAGTATTACGTTATAACGTATAACGCTATATTAGAATCACTATATGACGTATAACGTTAAATACTATTACGTAATATCGTATAACGTTATATTAGATCACTATATGACGTAAAACGTTATATACTATTACGTTACAACGTATAACGTTATGTATTATTACGTTATAACGTATAACGTTATATTGGATCACTATATGATGTGTAACATTATATAGTATTACGTTAAAACGTGAAACGTTATGTACTGTTATGTTAGAAAGTATAACGTTATATTGGTTCACTATATGATGTATAACGTTACATACTATTACGTTACAACGTATAACGTTATATTGGATCACTATATCATGTGTAACATTATATACCATTACGCTACAACGTATAACGTTATGTACTATTACGTAATAATGTATAACGTTATGTACTATTACGTTATAACGTATAACGTTATGTACTATTACGTTATAACGTATAGCGTTATGTACTATCACGCTATAATGTATAACGTTATGTACTATTACGTTATAACGTATAACGTTATATTGGATCGCTATATGATGTGTAATGTTATATAATATTACGTTACAACGTGAAACGTTATGTACTATTACGTTACAACGTATAACGTTATGTACTATTACGTTACAACGTATAACGTTATGTATTATTATGTTACAACGTATAACGTTATGTACTATTACGTTATAGCGTATAACGATATATTGGTTCACTATATGATGTATAAGGTTATATACTATTACGTTACAACGTATAACGTTATGTAGTATTACGTTATAACGTATAACGTCACATACTATTACGTTACATCGAATAACGTTATATTGGATCACTATATGACGTAAAACGTTATATACTATTACGTTACAACGTATAACGTTATGTAGTATTACGTTATAACGTATAACGCTATATTGGATCACTATATGACGTAAAACGTTGAATACTATTACGTAATAACGTATAACGTTATGTACTATTACGTTATAACGTATAACGTTATATTGGATCACTATATGATGTGTAACGTTAAATACTATTACTTTACAACGTATAACGTTATGTGCTATTACGTTATAATGTATAGCGTTATGTACTATTGCGTTATAACGTATAACGTTATATTGGATCACTATATGATGTGTAATGTTATATAATATTACGTTACAGCGTGAAACGCTATGTACGATTATGTTAGAACGTATAACGTTATATTGGATGACTATATGATGTTTAACGTTACATACTATTACGTTACAACGTATAACGTTATGTACTATTACGTTATAACGTATAACGTTATATTAGATCACTATATGAAATAAAACGTTATATACTATTACGTTACAACATATAACGTTATGTATTATTACGTTACAACGTATAACGTTATGTACTATTACGTTATTACGTATAATATTATATTGGATCACTATTTGAAGTATAACGTTACATACTATTACGTTACATCGAATAACGTTATATTGGATCACTATATGACGTAAAACGTTATATACTATGACGTTACAACGTATAACGTTATGTCGTATTACGTTATAACGTATAACGCTATATTGGATCACTATATGACGTATAACGTTAAATAATATTACGTAATAACGTATAACGTTATGTACTATTACGTTATAACGTATAACGTTATATTGGATCACTATATGATGTGTAACGTTATATACTATTACGTTACAACGTATAACGTTATGTATTATTACGTTACAACGTATAACATTATGTACTATTACGTTATAACGTATAACGTTATATTGGATCACTATATGATGTGTAACATTAAATACTATTACTTTACATCGTATAACGTTATGTGCTATTACGTTATAATGTATAACGTTATGTAGTATTACGCTATAACGTATAACATTATATTGGATCACTATATGATGTATAACGTTACATACTATTACCTTACATCGGATAACGTTTTATTGGACCACTATATGACGTAAAACGTTATATACTATTACGTTACAACGTATAACGTTATGTATTATTATATTACAACGTTTAACTTTATGTACTATTACGCTATAGCGTATAACGTTAAATTGGATCACTATATGATGTATAACGTTATATACTATTACGTTATAACGTATAACGTTATATTGGATCACTATATTTTGTATATCGTTATGTACTATTACATAATAACGTGTAACGTTATATTGGATCACTATATGATGTACATCGGTATGTACTATTACGTTATAACGTATAACGTTATATTGGATCACTATATGATGTATATCGTTATGTACTATTACATAATAACGTGTAACGTTATAATGGATCACTATATGATGTATAACGTTACATACTATACGTTACAACGTATAATGTTATGTACTATTACGTTATAACGTATAACGTTACATACTATTACGTTACATCGAATAACGTTATATTGGATCACTATATGACGTAAAACGATATATACTATTACGTTACAACGTATAACGTTATGTAGTATTACGTTATAACGTATAACGCTATATTGGATCACTATATGACGTATAACGTTAAATACTATTACGCAATAACGTATAACGTTATGTACTATTACGTTACAACGTATAACGTTATATTGGATCACTATATGATGTGTAACGTTAAATACTATTACTTTACAACGTATAACGTTATGTGCTATTACGTTATAATGTATAACGTTATGTACTATTACGGTATAACGTATAACGTTATATTGGATCACTATATGATGTGTAATGTTATATAATATTACGTTACAACGTGAAACGCTATGTACTATTATGTTAGAACGTATAACGTTATATTGGATGACTATATGATGTTTAACGTTACATACTATTACGTTACAACGTATAACGTTATGTACTATTACGTTATAACGTATAACGTTATATTAGATCACTATATGAAGTAAAACGTTATATACTATTACGTGACAACGTATAACGTTATGTATTTTTACGTTACAACGTATAACGTTATGTATTATTACATTACAACGTATAACGTTATGTACTATTACGTTACAACGTATAACGTTATGTACTATTACGTTATTACGTATAATATTATATTGGATCACTATATGACGTATAACGTTAAATACTATTACGTAATAACGTACAACGTTATGTAGTATTACGTTATAACGTATAACGTTACATACTATTACGTTACATCGAATAACGTTATATTGGATCACTATATGACGTAAAACGTTATATACTATTACGTTACAACGTATAACGTTATGTAGTATTACGTTATAACGTATAACGCTATATTGGATCACTATATGACGTATAACGTTAAATACTATTACGTAATAACGTATAACGTTATGTACTATTACGTTATAACGTATAACGTTATATTGGATCACTATATGATGTGTAACGTTAAATACTATTACTTTACAACGTATATCGTTATGTGCTATTACATAATAACGTGTAACGTTATACTAGATCACTATATGACGTAAAACGTTATATACTATTACGTTACAACGTATAACGTTATGTGCTATTACGTTATAATGTATAACGTTATGTACTATTACGTTATAACGTATAACGTTATATTGGATCACTATATGATGTGTAATGTTATATTATATTACGTTACAACGTGAAACGATATGTACTATTATGTTAGAACGTATAACGTTATATTGGATCACTATATGACGTAAAACGTTATATACTATTACGTTACAACGTATAACGTTATGTGCTATTACGTTATAATGTATAACGTTACATACTATTACGTTACATCGAATAACGTTAAATTGGATCACTATATGATGTATAACGTTATATACTATTACGTTATAACGTATAACGTTATATTGGATCACTATATGATGTGTAACGTTAAATACTATTACTTTACAACGTATAACGTTATGTGCTATTACGTTATAATGTATAACGTTATGTACTATTACGTTATTACGTATAACATTATATTGGATCACTATATGATGTATAACGTTACATACTATTACCTTACATCGAATAACGTTTTACTGGACCACTATATGACGTAAAACGTTATATACTATTACGTTACAACGTATAACGTTATGTATTATTATGTTACAACGTTTAACTTTATGTACTATTACGCTATAGCGTATAACGTTAAATTGGATCACTATATGATGTATAACGTTATATACTATTACGTTATAACGTATAACGTTATATTGGATCACTATATTTTGTATATCGTTATGTACTATTACATAATAACGTGTAACGTTATATTGGATCACTATATGATGTACATCGATATGTACTATTACGTTATAACGTATAACGTTATATTGGATCACTATATGATGTATATCGTTATGTACTATTACATAATAACGTGTAACGTTATATTGGATCACTATATGATGTATAACGTTATATACTATTACGTAATAACGTATAACGTTATGTACTATTACGTTATAACGTATAACGTTATTTTGGATCACTATATGATGTGTAACGTTATATATTATTACGTTACAACGTATAATGTTATGTACTATTACGTTATAACGTATAACGTTATATTGGATCACTATATGACGTAAAACGTTATATACTATTACGTTACAACGTATAACGTTACATACTATTACGTTACAACGTATAATGTTATGTACTATTACGTTATAACGTATAACGTTATACTAGATCACTATATGACGTAAAACGTTATATACTATTACGTTACAACCTATAACGTTATGTATTATTACGTTACAACGTATAACGTTATGTACTATTACGTTATAACGTATAACGTTATATTGGATCACTATATGACGTAAAACGTTATATACTATTACGTTACAACGTATAACGTTATGTAGTATTACGTTATAACGTATAACGCTATATTGGATCACTATATGACATATAACGTTAAATACTATTACGTTACAACGTATAACGTTATGTAGTATTACGTTAGAACGTATAACGTTATATTGGATGACTATATGATGTTTAACGTTACATACTATTACGTTACAACGTATAACGTTATGTACTATTACGTTATAACGTATAACGTTATATTAGATCACTATATGAAGTAAAACGTTATATACTATTACGTGACAACGTATAACGTTATGTATTTTTACGTTACAACGTATTACGTTATGTACTATTACGTTACAACGTATAACGTTATATTGGATCACTATATGATGTATATCGTTATGTACTATTACATAATAACGTGTAACGTTATAATGGATCACTATATGATGTATAACGTTACATACTATACGTTACAACGTATAATGTTATGTACTATTACGTTATAACGTATAACGTTACATACTATTACGTTACATCGAATAACGTTATATTGGATCACTATATGACGTAAAACGATATATACTATTACGTTACAACGTATAACGTTATGTAGTATTACGTTATAACGTATAACGCTATATTGGATCACTATATGACGTATAACGTTAAATACTATTACGCAATAACGTATAACGTTATGTACTATTACGTTACAACGTATAACGTTATATTGGATCACTATATGATGTGTAACGTTAAATACTATTACTTTACAACGTATAACGTTATGTGCTATTACGTTATAATGTATAACGTTATGTACTATTACGGTATAACGTATAACGTTATATTGGATCACTATATGATGTGTAATGTTATATAATATTACGTTACAACGTGAAACGCTATGTACTATTATGTTAGAACGTATAACGTTATATTGGATGACTATATGATGTTTAACGTTACATACTATTACGTTACAACGTATAACGTTATGTACTATTACGTTATAACGTATAACGTTATATTAGATCACTATATGAAGTAAAACGTTATATACTATTACGTGACAACGTATAACGTTATGTATTTTTACGTTACAACGTATAACGTTATGTATTATTACATTACAACGTATAACGTTATGTACTATTACGTTACAACGTATAACGTTATGTACTATTACGTTATTACGTATAATATTATATTGGATCACTATATGACGTATAACGTTAAATACTATTACGTAATAACGTACAACGTTATGTAGTATTACGTTATAACGTATAACGTTACATACTATTACGTTACATCGAATAACGTTATATTGGATCACTATATGACGTAAAACGTTATATACTATTACGTTACAACGTATAACGTTATGTAGTATTACGTTATAACGTATAACGCTATATTGGATCACTATATGACGTATAACGTTAAATACTATTACGTAATAACGTATAACGTTATGTACTATTACGTTATAACGTATAACGTTATATTGGATCACTATATGATGTGTAACGTTAAATACTATTACTTTACAACGTATATCGTTATGTGCTATTACATAATAACGTGTAACGTTATACTAGATCACTATATGACGTAAAACGTTATATACTATTACGTTACAACGTATAACGTTATGTGCTATTACGTTATAATGTATAACGTTATGTACTATTACGTTATAACGTATAACGTTATATTGGATCACTATATGATGTGTAATGTTATATTATATTACGTTACAACGTGAAACGATATGTACTATTATGTTAGAACGTATAACGTTATATTGGATCACTATATGACGTAAAACGTTATATACTATTACGTTACAACGTATAACGTTATGTGCTATTACGTTATAATGTATAACGTTACATACTATTACGTTACATCGAATAACGTTAAATTGGATCACTATATGATGTATAACGTTATATACTATTACGTTATAACGTATAACGTTATATTGGATCACTATATGATGTGTAACGTTAAATACTATTACTTTACAACGTATAACGTTATGTGCTATTACGTTATAATGTATAACGTTATGTACTATTACGTTATTACGTATAACATTATATTGGATCACTATATGATGTATAACGTTACATACTATTACCTTACATCGAATAACGTTTTACTGGACCACTATATGACGTAAAACGTTATATACTATTACGTTACAACGTATAACGTTATGTATTATTATGTTACAACGTTTAACTTTATGTACTATTACGCTATAGCGTATAACGTTAAATTGGATCACTATATGATGTATAACGTTATATACTATTACGTTATAACGTATAACGTTATATTGGATCACTATATTTTGTATATCGTTATGTACTATTACATAATAACGTGTAACGTTATATTGGATCACTATATGATGTACATCGATATGTACTATTACGTTATAACGTATAACGTTATATTGGATCACTATATGATGTATATCGTTATGTACTATTACATAATAACGTGTAACGTTATATTGGATCACTATATGATGTATAACGTTATATACTATTACGTAATAACGTATAACGTTATGTACTATTACGTTATAACGTATAACGTTATTTTGGATCACTATATGATGTGTAACGTTATATATTATTACGTTACAACGTATAATGTTATGTACTATTACGTTATAACGTATAACGTTATATTGGATCACTATATGACGTAAAACGTTATATACTATTACGTTACAACGTATAACGTTACATACTATTACGTTACAACGTATAATGTTATGTACTATTACGTTATAACGTATAACGTTATACTAGATCACTATATGACGTAAAACGTTATATACTATTACGTTACAACCTATAACGTTATGTATTATTACGTTACAACGTATAACGTTATGTACTATTACGTTATAACGTATAACGTTATATTGGATCACTATATGACGTAAAACGTTATATACTATTACGTTACAACGTATAACGTTATGTAGTATTACGTTATAACGTATAACGCTATATTGGATCACTATATGACATATAACGTTAAATACTATTACGTTACAACGTATAACGTTATGTAGTATTACGTTAGAACGTATAACGTTATATTGGATGACTATATGATGTTTAACGTTACATACTATTACGTTACAACGTATAACGTTATGTACTATTACGTTATAACGTATAACGTTATATTAGATCACTATATGAAGTAAAACGTTATATACTATTACGTGACAACGTATAACGTTATGTATTTTTACGTTACAACGTATTACGTTATGTACTATTACGTTACAACGTATAACGTTATGTATTATTACGTTACAACGTATAACGTTATATAGTATTACGTGATAACGTATAAAGTTATGATCTATTAAGTTACAACGTATAACATTATATTGGATCACTATATGATGTATAACGTTACATACTATTACCGTACATCGAATAACGTTTTATTGGACCACTATATGACGTAAAACGTTATATACTATTACGTTACAACGTATAACGTTATGTATTATTATGTTACAACGTTTAACTTTATGTACTATTACGCTATAGCGTATAACGGTAATTGGATCACTATATGATGTATATCGTTATGTACTATTACATAATAACGTGTAACGTTATATTGGATCACTATATGATGTATAACGTTACATACTATACGTTACAACGTATAATGTTATGTACTGTTACGTTATAACGTATAACGTTACATACTATTACGTTACATCGAATAACGTTATATTGGATCACTATATTTTGTATATCGTTATGTACTATTATATAATAACGTGTAACGTTACATTGGATCACTATATGATGTACATCGATATGTACTATTACGTTATAACGTATAACGTTATATTGGATCACTATATGATGTATATCGTTATGTACTATTACATAATAACGTGTAACGTTATATTGGATCACTATATGATGTATAACGTTACATACTATACGTTACAACGTATAATGTTATGTACTATTACGTTATAACGTATAACGTTACATATTATTACGTTACATCGAATAACGTTATATTGGATCACTATATGACGTAAAACGATATATACTATTACGTTACAACGTATAACGTTATGTAGTATTACGTTATAACGTATAACGCTATATTGGATCACTATATGACGTATAACGTTAAATACTATTACGTAATAACGTATAACGTTATGTACTATTACGTTATAACGTATAACGTTATATTGGATCACTATATGATGTGTAACGTTAAATACTATTACTTTACAACGTATAACGTTATGTGCTATTACGTTATAATGTATAACGTTATGTACTATTACGTTATAACGTATAACGTTATATTGGATCACTATATGATGTGTAATGTTATATAATATTACGTTACAACGTGAAACGCTATGTACTATTATGTTAGAACGTATAACGTTATATTGGATGACTATATGATGTTTAACGTTACATACTATTACGTTACAACGTATAACGTTTTGTACTATTACGTTATAACGTATAACGTTATATTAGATCACTATATGAAGTAAAACGTTATATACTATTACGTGACAACGTATAACGTTATGTATTTTTACGTTACAACGTATAACGTTATGTATTATTACATTACAACGTATAACGTTATGTACTATTACGTTACAACGTATAACGTTATGTACTATTACGTTATTACGTATAATATTATATTGGATCACTATATGACGTATAACGTTAAATACTATTACGTAATAACGTACAACGTTATGTAGTATTACGTTATAACGTATAACGTTACATACTATTACGTTACATCGAATAACGTTATATTGGATCACTATATGACGTAAAACGTTATATACTATTACGTTACAACGTATAACGTTATGTAGTATTACGTTATAACGTATAACGCTATATTGGATCACTATATGACGTATAACGTTAAATACTATTACGTAATAACGTATAACGTTATGTACTATTACGTTATAACGTATAACGTTATATTGGATCACTATATGATGTGTAACGTTAAATACTATTACTTTACAACGTATATCGTTATGTGCTATTACATAATAACGTGTAACGTTATATTGGATCACTATATGACGTAAAACGTTATATACTATTACGTTACAACGTATAACGTTATGTATTATTAAGTTACAACGTATAACGTTATGTATTATTAAGTTACAACGTATAACGTTATGTACTATTACGTTATAACGTATAACGTTATGTACTATTACGCTATAATGTATAACGTTATGTACTATTGCGCTATAACGTATAACGTTATATTTGATCGCTATATGATGTGTAATGTTATATAATATTACGTTACAACGTGAAACGTTATGTACTACTATGTTATAACGTATAACGTTATATTGGATCACAATATGATGTGTAACGTTATATACTATCACGTTACAACGTGAAACATTATGTACTATTACGTTACAACGTATAACGTTATGTAGTATTACGTTATAACGTATAACGCTATATTGGATCACTATATGACGTATAACGTTAAATACTATTAGGTAATAACGTATAACGTTATGTACTATTACGATATAACGTATAACGTTATATTGGATCACTATATGATGTGTAACGTTAAATACTATTACTTTACAACGTATATCGTTATGTGCTATTACGTTATAATGTATAACGTTATGTACTATTACGTTATAATGTATAACGTTATATTGGATCACTATATGATGTGTAATGTTATATAATATTACGTTACAACGTGAAACGATATGTACTATTATGATAGAACGTATAACGTTATATTGGATGACTATATGATGTTTAACGTTACATACTATTACGTTACAACGTATAACGTTATGTGCTATTACGTTATAACGTATAGCGTTATATTAGATCACTATATGAAGTAAAACGTTATATACTATTACGTTACAACATATAACGTTATGTATTATTACGTTACAACGTATAACGTTATGTACTATTACGTTACAACGTATAACGTTATGTACTATTACGTTATTACGTATAATATTATACTGGATCACTATTTGAAGTATAACGTTACATACTATTACGTTACATCGAATAACGTTATATTGGATCACTATATGACGTAAAACGTTATATACTATGACGTTACAACGTATAACGTTATGTAGTATTACGTTATAACGTATAACGTTATACTAGATCACTATATGACGTAAAACGTTATATACTATTACGTTACAACGTATAACGTTATGTATTATTACGTTACAACGTATAACGTTATGTACTATTACGTTACAACGTATAACGTTTTGTACTATTACGTTATTACGTATAATATTATATTGGATCACTATTTGAAGTATAACGTGACATACTATTACGTTACATCGAATAACGTTAAATTGGATCACTATATGATGTATAACGTTATATACTATTACGTTATAACGTATAACGTTATATTGGATCACTATATGATGTGTAACGTTAAATACTATTACGTTACAACGTATAACGTTATGTATTATTATGTTACAACGTTTAACTTTATCTACTATTACGCTATAGCGTATAACGTTAAATTGGATCACTATATGATGTATAACGTTATATACTATTACGTTATAACGTATAACGTTATATTGGATCACTATATTTTGTATATCGTTATGTACTATTACATAATAACGTGTAACGTTATATTGGATCACTATATGATGTACATCGATATGTACTATTACGTTATAACGTATAACGTTATATTGGATCACTATATGATGTATATCGTTATGTACTATTACATAATAACGTGTAACGTTATATTGGATCACTATATGATGTATAACGTTATATACTATTACGTAATAACGTATAACGTTATGTACTATTACGTTATAACATATGATGTTATTTTGGATCACTATATGATGTGTAACGTTATATATTATTACGTTACAACGTGAAGCGTTACATACTATTACGTTAGAAAGTATAACGTTATATTGGATCACTATATGATGTATAACGTTACATACTATTACGTTACAACGTATAATGTTATGTACTATTACGTTATAACGTATAACGTTATACTAGATCACTACATGACGTAAAACGTTATATACTATTACGTTACAACGTATAACGTTATGTATTAATACGTTACAACGTATAACGTTATGTACTATTACGTTATAACGTATAACGTTACGTACTATTACGTTACATCGTATAACGATATATTGGTTCACTATATGATGTATAAGGTTATATACTATTACGTTACAACGTATAACGTTATGTAGTATTACGTTGTAACGTATAACGTTACATACTATTACGTTACATCGAATAACGTTATATTGGATCACTATATGACGTAAAACGTTATATACTATTACGTTACAACGTATAACGTTATCCTCTATTACGTTATAACGTATAACGCTATATTAGAATCACTATATGACGTATAACGTTAAATACTATTACGTAATAACGTATAACGCTATGTACTATTACGTTATAACGTATAACGTTATATTGGATCACTATATGATGTGTAACATTATATACCATTACGCTACAACGTATAACGTTGTGTACTGTTACGTTATAATGTATAACGTTATGTACTATTACGTTATAACGTATAACGTTATATTGGATCGCTATATGATGTGTAATGTTATATAATATTACGTTACAACGTGAAACGTTATGTACTATTATGTTAGAACGTATGACGTTATATTGGATGACTATATGATGTTTAACGTTACATACTATTACGTTACAACGTATAACGTTATGTACTATCACGTTATAACGTATAACGTAATATTAGATCACTATATGACGTAAAACGTTATATACTATTACGTTACAACGTATAACGTTGTGTATTATTACGTTACAACGTATAACGTTATGTACTACTACGTTACAACATATAACGTTGTGTACTATTACGTTATAATGTATAACGATATATCGGTTCACTATATGATGTATAAGGTTAGGTACTATTACGTGACAACGTATAACGTTATGTATTTTTACGTTACAACGTATTACGTTATGTACTATTACGTTACAACGTATAACGTTATGTACTATTACGTTATTACGTATAATATTATACTGGATCACTATTTGATGTATATCGTTACATACTATTACGTTACACCGAATAACGTTATGTACTATTACGTTACAACGTATAACGTTATGTATTATTACATTACAACGTATAACGTTATGTACTATTACGTTACAACGTATAACGTTATGTAGTATTACGTTATAACGTATAACGCTATGTTGGATCACTATATGACTTATAACGTTAAATACTATTACGTAATAACGTATAACGTTATGTACTATTACGTTATAACGTATAACGTTATATTGGATCACTATATGATGTGTAACGTTAAATACTATTACTTTACAACGTATAACGTTATGTGCTATTACGTTATAATGTATAACGTTATGTACTATTACGTTATAACGTATAAAGTTATATTGGATCACTATATGATGTTCATCGATATGTACTATTACGTTATAACGTATAACGCTATATTGGATCACTATATGATGTATATCGTTATGTACTATTACATAATAACGTGTAACGTTATATTGGATCACTATATGATGTATAACGTTACATACTATACGTTACAACGTATAACGTTATGTCCTATTACGTTATAACGTATAACGTTATATTAGATAATTATATGAAGTAAAACGTTATATACTATTACGTGACAACGTATAACGTTATGTATTTTTACGTTAGAACGTATTACGTTATGTACTATTACGTTACAACGTATAACGTTATGTATTATTACGTTACAACGTATAACGTTATGTACTATTACGTTACAACGTATAACGTTATGTAGTATTACGTTATAACGTATAACGCTATGTTGGATCACTATATGACTTATAACGTTAAATACTATTACGTAATAACGTATAACGTTATGTACTATTACGTTATAACGTATAACGTTATATTGGATCACTATATGATGTGTAACGTTAAATACTATTACTTTACAACGTATAACGTTATGTGCTATTACGTTATAATGTATAACGTTATGTACTATTACGTTATAACGTATAAAGTTATATTGGATCACTATATGATGTTCATCGATATGTACTATTACGTTATAACGTATAACGCTATATTGGATCACTATATGATGTATATCGTTATGTACTATTACATAATAACGTGTAACGTTATATTGGATCACTATATGATGTATAACGTTACATACTATACGTTACAACGTATAACGTTATGTCCTATTACGTTATAACGTATAACGTTATATTAGATAATTATATGAAGTAAAACGTTATATACTATTACGTGACAACGTATAACGTTATGTATTTTTACGTTAGAACGTATTACGTTATGTACTATTACGTTACAACGTATAACGTTATGTATTATTACGTTACAACGTATAACGTTATATAGTATTACGTGATAGCGTATAAAGTTATGATCTATTAAGTTACAACGTATAACATTATATTGGATCACTATATGATGTATAACGTTACATACTATTACCGTACATCGAATAACGTTTTATTGGACCACTATATGACGTAAAACGTTATATACTATTACGTTACAACGTATAACGTTATGTATTATTATGTTACAACGTTTAACTTTATGTACTATTACGCTATAGCGTATAACGTTAAATTGGATCACTATATGATGTATAACGTTATATACTATTACGTTTTAACGTATAACGTTATATTGGATCACTATATTTTGTATATCGTTATGTACTATTACATAATAACGTGTAACGTTATATTGGATCACTATATGATGTACATCGATATGTACTATTACGTTATAACGTATAACGTTATATTGGATCACTATATGATGTATATCGTTATGTACTATTACATAATAACGTGTAACGCTATATTGGATCGCTATATGATGTATAACGTTAGATACTATACGTTACAACGTATAATGTTATGTACTATTACGTTATAACGTATAACGTTATACTAGATCACTATATGACGTAAAACGTTATATACTATTACGTTACAACGTATAACGTTATGTATTATTACGTTACAACGTATAATGTTATGTACTATTACGTAATAACGTATAACGCTATGTACCATTACGTTATAACGTATAACGTTATACTAGATCACTATATGACGTAAAACGTTATATACTATTACGTTACAACGTATAACGTTATGTATTATTATGTTACAACGTATAACGTTATGTACTATTACGTTATAACGTATAACGTTATATTGGATCGCTATATGATGTGTAATGTAATATAATATTACGTTACAACGTGAAACGTTATTTACTATTATGTTAGAACGTATGACCTTATATTGGATGACTATATGATGTTTAACGTTACATACTATTACGTTACAACGTATAACGTTATTTACTATCACGTTATAACGTATAACGTTATATTAGATCACTATATGACGTAAAACGTTATATACTATTACGTTACAACGTATAACGTTATGTATTATTACGTTACAACGTATAACGTTATGTACTATTACGTTACAACATATAACGTTGTGTACTATTACGTTATAACGTATAACGATATATCGGTTCACTATATGATGTATAAGGTTATGTACTATTACGTGACAACGTATAACGTTATGCATTTTTACGTTACAACGTATTACGTTATGTACTATCACGTTATAATGTATAACGTTATGTACTATTACGTTATAACGTATAACGTTATATTGGATCACTATATGATGTATAACGTCACATACTATTACGTTACAACGTATAACGTTACGTACTATTACGTTATAACGTATAACGTTATATTAGATCACTATATGACGTAAAACGTTATATACTATTACGTTACAACGTATAACGTTATGTATTATTAAGTTATAACGTATAACGTTATATTGGATCACTGTATGATGTGTAACGTTATATACTATTACGTTACAACGTGAAACGTTATGTACTATTATGTTAGAAAGTATAACGTTAAATTGGATCACTATATGATGTATAATGTTATATACTATTACGTTATAACGTATAACGTTATATTGGATCACTATATTTTGTATATCGTTATGTACTATTACATAATAACGTGTAACGTTATATTGGATCACTATATGATGTACATCGATATGTACTATTACGTTATATAGTATAACGTTATATTGGATCACTATATGATGTGTAACATTATATACCATTACGTTACAACGTATAACGTTATGTATTATTACGTTATAATGTATAAAGTTATGTACTATCACGTTATAACGTATAACGTTATATTGGATCGCTATATGATGTGTAATGTTATATAATATTACGTTACAACGTGAAACGTTATGCACTATTATGTTAGAACGTATGACGTTATATTGGATGACTATATGATGCTTAACGTTACATACTATTGCGTTACAACGTATAACGTTATGTACTATCACGTTATAACGTATAACGTTATACTAGATCACTATATGACGTAAAACGTTATATACTATTACGTTACAACGTATAACGTTATGTATTATTACGTTACAACGTATAAAGTTATGTACTATTACGTTATAACGTATAACGTTATGTACTATTACGTTATAACGTATAACGATATATTGGTTCACTATATGATGTATAAGGTTATATACTATTACGTTACAACGTATAACGTTATGTAGTATTACGTTATAACGTATAACATTACATACTATTACGTTACATCGAATAACGTTATATTGGATCACTATATGACGCAAAACGTTATATACTATTACGTTATAACGTATAACGTTATCCTCTATTACGTTATAACGTATAACGCTATATTAGAATCACTATATGACGTATAACGTTAAATACTATTACGTAATAACGTATAACGCTATGTACTATTACGTTATAACGTATAACGTTATATTGGATCACTATATGATGTGTAATGTTATATAATATTACGTTACAACGTGAAACGTTATGTACTATTATGTTAGAACGTATGACGATATATTGGATCACTATATGATGTATAACGTTACATACTATTACGTTACAGCGTATAATGTTATGTACTATTACGTTATAACGTATAACGTTATACTAGATCACTATATCCCGTAAAACGTTATATACTATTACGTTACAACGTATAACGTTATGTGCTATTACGTTATAATGTATAACGTTATGTACTATTACGTTATAACGTGTAACGTTATATTGGATCACTATATGATGTACATCGATATGTACTATTACGTTATAACGTATAACGTTATATTGGATCACTATATGATGTATATCGTTATGTACTATTACATAATAACGTGTAACGCTATATTGGATCGCTATATGATGTATAACGTTACATACTATACGTTACAACGTATAATGTTATGTACTATTACGTTATAACGTATAACGTTATACTAGATCACTATATGACGTAAAACGTTATATACTATTACGTTACAACGTATAACGTTATGTATTATTACGTTACAACGTATAACGTTATGTACTATTACGTAATAACGTATAACGCTATGTACCATTACGTTATAACGTATAACGTTATATTGGATCGCTATATGATGTGTAATGTTATATAATATTACGTTACAACGTGAAACGTTATGTACTATTATGTTAGAACGTATGACGATATATTGGATCACTATATGATGTATAACGTTACATACTATTACGTTACAGCGTATAATGTTATGTACTATTACGTTATAACGTATAACGTTATACTAGATCACTATATGACGTAAAACGTTATATACTATTACGTTACAACGTATAACGTTATGTATTATTACGTTACAACGTATAACGTTATGTACTATTACGTTACAACGTATAACGTTTTGTACTATTACGTTATTACGTATAATATTATATTGGATCACTATTTGAAGTATAACGTTACATACTATTACGTTACATCGAATAACGTTAAATTGGATCACTATATGATGTATAACGTTATATACTATTACGTTATAACGTATAACGTTATATTGGATCACTATGTGATGTGTAACGTTAAATACTATTACTTTACAACGTATAACGTTATGTGCTATTACGTTATAATGTATAACGTTATGTACTATTAGGTTATAACGTATAACATTATATTGGATCACTATATGATGTATAACGTTACATACTATTACCTTACATCGAATAACGTTTTACTGGACCACTATATGACGTAAAACGTTATATACTATTACGTTACAACGTATAACGTTATGTATTATTATGTTACAACGTTTAACTTTATGTACAATTACGCTACAGCGTATAACGTTAAATTGGATCACTATATGATGTATATCGTTATGTACTATTACATAATAACGTGTAACGTTATATTGGATCACTATATGGTGCACATCGATATGTACTATTACGTTATAACGTATAACGTTATATTGGATCACTATATGATGTATATCGTTATGTACTATTACATAATAACGTGTAACGTTATATTGGATAACTATATGATGTATAACGTTATATACTATTACGTAATAACGTATAACGTTATGTACTATTACGTTATAACGTATAACGTTACATACTATTACGTTACATCGAATAACGTTATATTGGATCACTATATGACGTAAAACGTTATATACTATTACGTTACAACGTATGACGTTATCCTCTATTACGTTATAACGTATAACGCTATATTAGAATCACTATATGACGTATAACGTTAAATACTATTACGTAATAACGTATAACGCTATGTACTATTACGTTATAACGTATAACGTTATATTGGATCGCTATATGATGTGTAACATTATATACCATTACGCTACAACGTATAACGTTGTGTACTGTTACGTTATAATGTATAACGTTATGTACTATTACGCTATAACGTATAACGTTATATTGGATCGCTATATGATGTGTAATGTTATATAATATTACGTTACAACGTGAAACGTTATGAACTATTATGTTAGAACGTATGACGTTATATTGGATGACTATATGATGTTTAATGTTACATACTATTACGTTACAACGTATAACGTTATGTACTATCACGTTATAACGTATAACGTTATATTAGATCACTATATGACGTAAAACGTTATATACTATTACGTTACAACGTATAACGTTGTGTATTATTACGTTACAACATATAACGTTATGTATTATTACGTTACAACATATAACGTTGTGTACTATTACGTTATAATGTATAACGATATATCGGTTCACTATATGATGTATAAGGTTATGTACTATTACGTGACAACGTATAACGTTATGTATTTTTACGTTACAACGTATTACGTTATGTACCATTACGTTACAACGTATAACGTTATGTACTATTACGTTATTACGTATAATATTATACTGGATCACTATTTGATGTATATCTTTACATACTATTACGTTACACCGAATAACGTTATGTACTATTACGTTACAACGTATAACGTTATGTATTATTACATTACAACGTATAACGTTATGTACTATTACGTTACAACGTATAACGTTATGTACTATTACGTTATTACGTATAATATTATATTGGATCACTATATGACGTATAACGTTAAATACTATTACGCAATAACGTATAACGTTATGTACTATTACGTTATAACGTATAACGTTATTTTGGATCACTATATGATATGTAACGTTAAATACTATTACTTTACAACGTATAACGTTATGTGCTATTAAGTTATAATGTATAACGTTATGTACTATTACGTTATAACGTATAAAGTTATATTGGATCACTATATGATGTACATCGATATGTACTATTACGTTATAACGTATAACGTTATATTGGATCACTATATGATGTATATCGTTATGTACTATTACATAATAACGTGTAACGTTATATTGGATCACTATATGATGTATAACGTTACATACTATACGTTACAACGTATAACGTTATGTACTATTACGTTATAACGTATAACGTTATATTAGATAACTATATGAAGTAAAACTTTATATACAATTACGTGACAACGTATAACGTTATGTATTTTTACGTTACAACGTATTACGTTATGTACTATTACGTTACAACGTATAACGTTATGTAGTATTACGTTATAACGTATAACGTTACATACTATTACGTTACACCGAATAACGTTATATTGGATCACTATATGACGTAAAACGTTATATACTATTACGTTACAACGTATAACGTTATGTAGTATTACGTTATAACGTATAACGCTATATTGGATCACTTTATGACGTATAACGTTAAATACTATTACGTAATAACGTATAACGTTATGTACTATTACGTTATAACGTATAACGTTATATTGGATCACTATATGATGTGTAACGTTAAATACTACTACTTT
Organism: Bombus terrestris; assembly: GCF_910591885.1. Lineage (NCBI taxonomy): Eukaryota > Metazoa > Arthropoda > Insecta > Hymenoptera > Apidae > Bombus > Bombus terrestris. The sequence goes on along the minus strand of NC_063273.1, from coordinate 13,766,351 downwards.
ACAACGTATAACGTTATGTGCTATTACGTTATAATGTATAACGTTATGTACTATTACGTTATAACGTATAACGCTATATTGGATCACTATATGATGTACATCAATATGTACTATTACGTTATAACGTATAACGTTATATTGGATCACTATATGATGTATATCGTTACATACTATACGTTACAACGTATAACGTTAAGTACTATTACGTTATAACGTATAACGTTATATTAGATAACTATATGAAGTAAAACGTTATATACTATTACGTGACAACGTATAACGTTATGTATTTTTACGTTACAACGTATTACGTTATGTACTATTACGTTACAACGTATAACGTTATGTATTATTACGTTACAACGTATAACGTTATATAGTATTAGGTGATAACGTATAAAGTTATGATCTATTAAGTTACAACGTATAACATTATATTGGATCACTATATGATGTATAACGTTACATACTATTACCGTACATCGAATAACGTTTTATTGGACCACTATATGACGTAAAACGTTATATGCTATTACGTTACAACGTATAACGTTATGTATTATTATGTTACAACGTTTAACTTTATGTACTATTACGCTATAGCGTATAACGTTAAATTGGATCACTATATGATGTATAACGTTATATACTATTACGTTATAACGTATAACGTTATATTGGATCACTATATTTTGTATATCGTTATGTACTATTACATAATAACGTGTAACGTTATATTGGATCACTATATGATGTACACCGATATGTACTATTACGTTATAACGTATAACGTTATATTGGATCACTATATGATGTATATCGTTATGTACTATTACATAATAACGTGTAACGTTATATTGGATCACTATATTATGTATAACGTTACATACTATACGTTACAACGTATAATGTTATGTACTATTACGTAATAACGTATAACGCTATGTACCATTACGTTATAACGTATAACGTTATATTGGATCGCTATATGATGTGTAATGTTATATAATATTACGTTACAACGTGAAACGTTATGTACTATTATTTTAGAACGTATGACGATATATTGGATCACTATATGATGTATAACGTTACATACTATTACGTTACATCGTATAATGTTATGTACTCTTACGTTATAACGTATAACGTTATACTAGATCACTATATGACGTAAAACGTTATATACTATTACGTTACAACGTATAACGTTATGTATTATTACGTTACAACGTATAACGTTATGTACTATTACGTTATAACGTATAACGTTATATAGGATCGCTATATGATGTGTAATGTAATATAATATTACGTTACAACGTGAAACGTTATTTACTATTATGTTAGAACGTATGACCTTATATTGGATGACTATATGATGTTTAACGTTACATACTATTACGTTACAACGTATAACGTTATTTACTATCACGTTATAACGTATAACGTTATATTAGATCACTATATGACGTAAAACGTTATATACTATTACGTTACAACGTATAACGTTATGTATTATTACGTTACAAGGTATAACGTTATGTACTATTACGTTACAACATATAACGTTGTGTACTATTACGTTATAACGTATAACGATATATCGGTTCACTATATGATGTATAAGGTTATGTACTATTACGTGACAACGTATAACGTTATGTATTTTTACGTTACAACGTATAACCTTATGTACTATTACGTTATTACGTATCATATTATACTGGATCAATATTTGATGTATATCGTTACATACTATTACGTTACACCGAATAACGTTATATTGGATCACTATATGACGTAAAACGTTATATACTATTACGTTACAACGTATAACGTTATGCATTATTACGTTATAACGTATAACGTTATACTAGATCACTATATGACGTAAAACGTTATATACTATTACGTTACAACGTATAACGTTATGCATTAATACGTTACAACGTATAACGTTATGTACTATTACGTTATAACGTATAACGTTATACTAGATCACTATATGACGTAAAACGTTATATACTATTACGTTACAACGTATAACGTTATGTATTATTACGTTACAACGTATAACGTTATGTACTATTACGTTATAACGTATAACGTTATATTGGATCGCTATATGATGTGTAATATTATATAATATTACGTTACAACGTATAACGTTATGTACTATTACGTTATAACGTATAACGTTATACTAGATGACTATATGACGTAAAACGTTATATACTATTACGTTACAACGTATAACGTTATGTACTATTACGTTATAACGTATAACGTTATACTAGATGACTATATGACGTAAAACGTTATATACTATTACGTTACAACGTATAACGTTATGTATTATTACGTTACAACGTATAACGTTATGTACTATTACGTTACAACATATAACGTTGTGTACTATTACGTTATAACGTATAACGATATATCGGTTCACTATATGATGTATAAGGTTATGTACTATTACGTGACAACGTATAACGTTATGCATTTTTACGTTACAACGTATTACGTTATGTACTATTACGTTATTACGTATAACGTTATATTGGATCACTATATGATGTGTAACGTTAAATACTATTACGTTACAACGTGAAACGTTATGTACTAATATGTTGGAAAGTATAACGTTATATTGGATCACTATATGATGTATAACGTCACATACTATTACGTTACAACGTATAACGTTACGTACTATTACGTTATAACGTATAACGTTATATTAGATCACTATATGACGTAAAACGTTATATACTATTACGTTACAACGTATAACGTTATGTATTATTACGTTATAACGTATAACGTTATATTGGATCACTGTATGATGTGTAACGTTACATACTATTACGTTACAACGTGAAACGTTATGTACTATTATGTTAGAAAGTATAACGTTAAATTGGATCACTATATGATGTATAACGTTATATACTATTACGTTATAACGTATAACGTTATACTAGATCACTATATGACGTAAAACGTTATATACTATTACGTTACAACGTATAACGTTATCCTCTATTACGTCATAACGTATAACGCTATATTAGAATGACTATATGACGTATAACGTTAAATACTATTACTTAATAACGTATAACGCTATGTACTATTACGTTATAACGTATAACGTTATATTGGATCGCCATATGATGTGTAATGTTATATAATATTACGTTACAACGTGAAACGTTACGTACTATCATGTTAGAACGTATGACGTTATATTGGATCACTATATGATGTATAACGTTACATACTATTACGTTACAGCGTATAATGTTATGTACTATTACGTTATAACGTATAACGTTATACTAGATCACTATATGACGTAAAACGTTATATACTATTACGTTACAACGTATAACGTTATGTATTATTACGTTACAACGTATAACGTTATGTACTATTACGTTACAACATATAACGTTGTGTACTATTACGTTATAACGTATAACGATATATCGGTTCACTATATGATGTATAAGGTTATGTACTATTACGTGACAACGTATAACGTTATGTATTTTTACGTTACAACGTATAACGTTATGTACTATTACGTTATTACGTATAATATTATACTGGATCACTATTTGATGTATATCGTTACATACTATTACGTTACACCGAATAACGTTATATTGGATCACTATATGACGTAAAACGTTATATACTATTACGTTACAACGTATAACGTTATATATTATTACGTTACAACGTATAGCGTTATGTACTATTACGTTATAACGTATAACGTTATACTAGATCACTATGTGACGTAAAACGTTATATACTATTACGTTACAACGTATAACGTTATGTATTATTACGTTACAACGTATAACGTTATGTACTATTACGTTATAACGTATAACGTTATATTGGATCGCTATATGATGTGTAATGTTATATAATATTACGTTACAACGTATAACGTTATGTATTATTACGTTATAACGTATAACGTTATATTGGATCATTATGTGATGTGTAACGTTATATACTATTACGTTACAACGTGAAACGTTATGTACTATTATGTTAGAAAGTATAACGTTAAATTGGATCACTATATGATGTATAACGTTATATACTATTACGTTATAACGTATAACGTTATACTAGATCACTATATGACGTAAAACGTTATGTACTATTACGTTACAACGTATAACGTTATGTATTATTACGTTACAACGTATAACGTTATATTGGATCACTATATGATGTATAACGTTACATACTATTACGTTACAACGTACAACGTTATGTACTATTACGTTACAACGTGTAACGTTATGTATTATTACGTTACAACGTATAACGTTATGTACTATTACGTTACAACGTATAACGTTATGTATTATAATGTTACAACGTTTAACTTTATGTACTATTACGCTATAGCGTATAACGTTAAATTGGACCACTATATGATGTATAACGTTATATACTATTACGTTATAACGTATAACGTTATATTGGATCACTATACGATGTATAACGTCACATACTATTACGTTACAACGTATAACGTTATGTACTATTACGTTATAACGTATAACGTTATACTAGATCACTATATGACGTAAAACGTTATATACTATTACGTTACAACGTATAACGTTATGTATTATTACGTTACAACGTATAACGTTATATAGTATTACGTGATAACGTATAAAGTTATGATCTATTAAGTTACAACGTATAACATTATATTGGATCACTATATGATGTATAACGTTACATACTATTACCTTACATCGGATAACGTTTTATTGGACCACTATATGACGTAAAACGTTATATACTATTACGTTACAACGTATAACGTTATGTATTATTACGTTATAACGTATAACGTTATGTACTATTACGTTATAACGTATAACGATATATTGGTTCACTATATGATGTATAAGGTTATATACTATTACGTTACAACGTATAACGTTATCCTCTATTACGTCATAACGTATAACGCTATATTAGAATGACTATATGACGTATAACGTTAAATACTATTACTTAATAACGTATAACGCTATGTACTATTACGTTATAACGTATAACGTTATATTGGATCGCTATATGATGTGTAATGTTATATAATATTACGTTACAACGAGAAACGTTACGTACTATCATGTTAGAACGTATGACGTTATATTGGATCACCATATGATGTATAACGTTACATACTATTACGTTACAGCGTATAATGTTATGTACTATTACGTTATAACGTATAACGTTATACTAGATCACTATATGACGTAAAACGTTATATACTATTACGTTACAACGTATAACGTTATGTATTATTACGTTACAACGTATAACGTTATGTACTATTACGTTACAACATATAACGTTGTGTACTATTACGTTGTAACGTATAACGATATATCGGTTCACTATATGATGTATAAGGTTATGTACTATTACGTGACAACGTATAACGTTATGTATTTTTACGTTACAACGTATAACGTTATGTACTATTACGTTACAACATATAACGTTGTGTACTATTACGTTGTAACGTATAACGATATATCGGTTCACTATATGATGTATAAGGTTATGTACTATTACGTGACAACGTATAACGTTATGTACTATTACGTTACAACGTATAACGTTATGTACTATTACGTTATTACGTATAATATTATATTGGATCACTATATGACGTATAACGTTAAATACTATTACGCAATAACGTATAACGTTATGTACTATTACGTTATAACGTATAACGTTATTTTGGATCACTATATGATATGTAACGTTAAATACTATTACTTTACAACGTATAACGTTATGTGCTATTAAGTTATAATGTATAACGTTATGTACTATTACGTTATAACGTATAAAGTTATATTGGATCACTATATGATGTACATCGATATGTACTATTACGTTATAACGTATAACGTTATATTGGAACACTATATGATGTATATCGTTATGTACTATTACATAATAACGTGTAACGTTATATTGGATCACTATATGATGTATAACGTTACATACTATACGTTACAACGTATAACGTTATGTACTATTACGTTATAACGTATAACGTTATATTAGATAACTATATGAAGTAAAACTTTATATACAATTACGTGACAACGTATAACGTTATGTATTTTTACGTTACAACGTATCACGTTATGTACTATTACGTTACAACGTATAACGTTATGTAGTATTACGTTATAACGTATAACGTTACATACTATTACGTTACATCGAATAACGTTATATTGGATCACTATATGACGTAAAACGTTATATACTATTACGTTACAACGTATAACGTTATGTAGTATTACGTTATAACGTATAACGCTATATTGGATCACTTTATGACGTATAACGTTAAATACTATTACGTAATAACGTATAACGTTATGTACTATTACGTTATAACGTATAACGTTATATTGGATCACTATATGATGTGTAACGTTAAATACTACTACTTTACAACGTATAACGTTATGTGCTATTACGTTATAATGTATAACGTTATGTACTATTACGTTATAACGTATAACGCTATATTGGATCACTATATGATGTACATCGATATGTACTATTACGTTATAACGTATAACGTTATATTGGATCACTATATGATGTATATCGTTACATACTATACGTTACAACGTATAACGTTAAGTACTATTACGTTATAACGTATAACGTTATATTAGATAACTATATGAAGTAAAACGTTATATACTATTACGTGACAACGTATAACGTTATGTATTTTTACGTTACAACGTATTACGTTATGTACTATTACGTTACAACGTATAACGTTATGTATTATTACGTTACAACGTATAACGTTATATAGTATTAGGTGATAACGTATAAAGTTATGATCTATTAAGTTACAACGTATAACATTATATTGGATCACTATATGATGTATAACGTTACATACTATTACCGTACATCGAATAACGTTTTATTGGACCACTATATGACGTAAAACGTTATATGCTATTACGTTACAACGTATAACGTTATGTATTATTATGTTACAACGTTTAACTTTATGTACTATTACGCTATAGCGTATAACGTTAAATTGGATCACTATATGATGTATAACGTTATATACTATTACGTTATAACGTATAACGTTATATTGGATCACTATATTTTGTATATCGTTATGTACTATTACATAATAACGTGTAACGTTATATTGGATCACTATATGATGTACACCGATATGTACTATTACGTTATAACGTATAACGTTATATTGGATCACTATATGATGTATATCGTTATGTACTATTACATAATAACGTGTAACGTTATATTGGATCACTATATGATGTATAACGTTACATACTATACGTTACAACGTATAATGTTATGTACTATTACGTAATAACGTATAACGCTATGTACCATTAAGTTATAACGTATAACGTTATATTGGATCGCTATATGATGTGTAATGTTATATAATATTACGTTACAACGTGAAACGTTATGTACTATTATTTTAGAACGTATGACGATATATTGGATCACTATATGATGTATAACGTTACATACTATTACGTTACATCGTATAATGTTATGTACTCTTACGTTATAACGTATAACGTTATACTAGATCACTATATGACGTAAAACGTTATATACTATTACGTTACAACGTATAACGTTATGTATTATTACGTTACAACGTATAACGTTATGTACTATTACGTTATAACGTATAACGTTATATTGGATCGCTATATGATGTGTAATGTAATATAATATTACGTTACAACGTGAAACGTTATTTACTATTATGTTAGAACGTATGACCTTATATTGGATGACTATATGATGTTTAACGTTACATACTATTACGTTACAACGTATAACGTTATTTACTATCACGTTATAACGTATAACGTTATATTAGATCACTATATGACGTAAAACGTTATATACTATTACGTTACAACGTATAACGTTATGTATTATTACGTTACAACGTATAGCGTTATGTACTATTACGTTATAACGTATAACGTTATACTAGATCACTATGTGACGTAAAACGTTATATACTATTACGTTACAACGTATAACGTTATGTATTATTACGTTACAACGTATAACGTTATGTACTATTACGTTATAACGTATAACGTTATATTGGATCGCTATATGATGTGTAATGTTATATAATATTACGTTACAACGTATAACGTTATGTATTATTACGTTATAACGTATAACGTTATATTGGATCATTATGTGATGTGTAACGTTATATACTATTACGTTACAACGTGAAACGTTATGTACTATTATGTTAGAAAGTATAACGTTATATTGGATCACTATATGATGTACAACGTTACATACTATTACGTTACAACGTATAACGTTATGTACTATTACGTTATAACGTATAACGTTATACTAGATGACTATATGACGTAAAACGTTATATACTATTACGTTACAACGTATAACGTTATGCATTATTACGTTACAACGTATAACGTTATGTACTATTACGTTATAACGTATAACGTTATACTAGATCACTATATGACGTAAAACGTTATATACTATTACGTTACAACGTATAACGTTATGCATTAATACGTTACAACGTATAACGTTATGTACTATTACGTTATAACGTATAACGTTATACTAGATCACTATATGACGTAAAACGTTATATACTATTACGTTACAACGTATAACGTTATGTATTATTACGTTACAACGTATAACGTTTTGTACTATTACGTTATAACGTATTACGTTATATTGGACCATTTTATGATGTGTAACGTCATATACTATTACTTTACAACGTGAAACGTTATGTACTATTATGTTAGAAAGTATAACGTTATATTGGATCACTGTATGATGTATAACGTTACATACTATTACGTTACAACGTATAACGTTATGTACTATTACGTTATAACGTATAACGTTATACTAGATGACTATATGACGTAAAACGTTATATACTATTACGTTACAACGTATAACGTTATGTATTATTACGTTACAACGTATAACGTTATGTACTATTACGTTATAACGTATAACGTTATACTAGATGACTATATGACGTAAAACGTTATATACTATTACGTTACAACGTATAACGTTATGTACTATTACGTTATAACGTATAACGTTATACTAGATGACTATATGACGTAAAACGTTATATACTATTACGTTACAACGTATAACGTTATGTATTATTACGTTACAACGTATAACGTTATGTACTATTACGTTACAACATATAACGTTGTGTACTATTACGTTATAACGTATAACGATATATCGGTTCACTATATGATGTATAAGGTTATGTACTATTACGTGACAACGTATAACGTTATGCATTTTTACGTTACAACGTATTACGTTATGTACTATTACGTTATTACGTATAACGTTATATTGGATCACTATATGATGTGTAACGTTAAATACTATTACGTTACAACGTGAAACGTTATGTACTAATATGTTGGAAAGTATAACGTTATATTGGATCACTATATGATGTATAACGTCACATACTATTACGTTACAACGTATAACGTTACGTACTATTACGTTATAACGTATAACGTTATATTAGATCACTATATGACGTAAAACGTTATATACTATTACGTTACAACGTATAACGTTATGTATTATTACGTTATAACGTATAACGTTATATTGGATCACTGTATGATGTGTAACGTTATATACTATTACGTTACAACGTGAAACGTTATGTACTATTATGTTAGAAAGTATAACGTTAAATTGGATCACTATATGATGTATAACGTTATATACTATTACGTTATAACGTATAACGTTATACTAGATCACTATATGACGTAAAACGTTATATACTATTACGTTACAACGTATAACGTTATCCTCTATTACGTCATAACGTATAACGCTATATTAGAATGACTATATGACGTATAACGTTAAATACTATTACTTAATAACGTATAACGCTATGTACTATTACGTTATAACGTATAACGTTATATTGGATCGCCATATGATGTGTAATGTTATATAATATTACGTTACAACGTGAAACGTTACGTACTATCATGTTAGAACGTATGACGTTATATTGGATCACTATATGATGTATAACGTTACATACTATTACGTTACAGCGTATAATGTTATGTACTATTACGTTATAACGTATAACGTTATACTAGATCACTATATGACGTAAAACGTTATATACTATTACGTTACAACGTATAACGTTATGTATTATTACGTTACAACGTATAACGTTATGTACTATTACGTTACAACATATAACGTTGTGTACTATTACGTTATAACGTATAACGATATATCGGTTCACTATATGATGTATAAGGTTATGTACTATTACGTGACAACGTATAACGTTATGTATTTTTACGTTACAACGTATAACGTTATGTACTATTACGTTATTACGTATAATATTATACTGGATCACTATTTGATGTATATCGTTACATACTATTACGTTACACCGAATAACGTTATATTGGATCACTATATGACGTAAAACGTTATATACTATTACGTTACAACGTATAACGTTATGTATTATTACGTTACAACGTATAGCGTTATGTACTATTACGTTATAACGTATAACGTTATACTAGATCACTATGTGACGTAAAACGTTATATACTATTACGTTACAACGTATAACGTTATGTATTATTACGTTACAACGTATAACGTTATGTACTATTACGTTATAACGTATAACGTTATATTGGATCGCTATATGATGTGTAATGTTATATAATATTACGTTACAACGTATAACGTTATGTATTATTACGTTATAACGTATAACGTTATATTGGATCATTATGTGATGTGTAACGTTATATACTATTACGTTACAACGTGAAACGTTATGTACTATTATGTTAGAAAGTATAACGTTAAATTGGATCACTATATGATGTATAACGTTATATACTATTACGTTATAACGTATAACGTTATACTAGATCACTATATGACGTAAAACGTTATGTACTATTACGTTACAACGTATAACGTTATGTATTATTACGTTACAACGTATAACGTTATATTGGATCACTATATGATGTATAACGTTACATACTATTACGTTACAACGTACAACGTTATGTACTATTACGTTACAACGTGTAACGTTATGTATTATTACGTTACAACGTATAACGTTATGTACTATTACGTTACAACGTATAACGTTATGTATTATAATGTTACAACGTTTAACTTTATGTACTATTACGCTATAGCGTATAACGTTAAATTGGACCACTATATGATGTATAACGTTATATACTATTACGTTATAACGTATAACGTTATATTGGATCACTATACGATGTATAACGTCACATACTATTACGTTACAACGTATAACGTTATGTACTATTACGTTATAACGTATAACGTTATACTAGATCACTATATGACGTAAAACGTTATATACTATTACGTTACAACGTATAACGTTATGTATTATTACGTTACAACGTATAACGTTATATAGTATTACGTGATAACGTATAAAGTTATGATCTATTAAGTTACAACGTATAACATTATATTGGATCACTATATGATGTATAACGTTACATACTATTACCTTACATCGGATAACGTTTTATTGGACCACTATATGACGTAAAACGTTATATACTATTACGTTACAACGTATAACGTTATGTATTATTACGTTATAACGTATAACGTTATGTACTATTACGTTATAACGTATAACGATATATTGGTTCACTATATGATGTATAAGGTTATATACTATTACGTTACAACGTATAACGTTATCCTCTATTACGTCATAACGTATAACGCTATATTAGAATGACTATATGACGTATAACGTTAAATACTATTACTTAATAACGTATAACGCTATGTACTATTACGTTATAACGTATAACGTTATATTGGATCGCTATATGATGTGTAATGTTATATAATATTACGTTACAACGAGAAACGTTACGTACTATCATGTTAGAACGTATGACGTTATATTGGATCACCATATGATGTATAACGTTACATACTATTACGTTACAGCGTATAATGTTATGTACTATTACGTTATAACGTATAACGTTATACTAGATCACTATATGACGTAAAACGTTATATACTATTACGTTACAACGTATAACGTTATGTATTATTACGTTACAACGTATAACGTTATGTACTATTACGTTACAACATATAACGTTGTGTACTATTACGTTGTAACGTATAACGATATATCGGTTCACTATATGATGTATAAGGTTATGTACTATTACGTGACAACGTATAACGTTATGTATTTTTACGTTACAACGTATAACGTTATGTACTATTACGTTACAACATATAACGTTGTGTACTATTACGTTGTAACGTATAACGATATATCGGTTCACTATATGATGTATAAGGTTATGTACTATTACGTGACAACGTATAACGTTATGTACTATTACGTTACAACGTATAACGTTATGTACTATTACGTTATTACGTATAATATTATATTGGATCACTATATGACGTATAACGTTAAATACTATTACGCAATAACGTATAACGTTATGTACTATTACGTTATAACGTATAACGTTATTTTGGATCACTATATGATATGTAACGTTAAATACTATTACTTTACAACGTATAACGTTATGTGCTATTAAGTTATAATGTATAACGTTATGTACTATTACGTTATAACGTATAAAGTTATATTGGATCACTATATGATGTACATCGATATGTACTATTACGTTATAACGTATAACGTTATATTGGAACACTATATGATGTATATCGTTATGTACTATTACATAATAACGTGTAACGTTATATTGGATCACTATATGATGTATAACGTTACATACTATACGTTACAACGTATAACGTTATGTACTATTACGTTATAACGTATAACGTTATATTAGATAACTATATGAAGTAAAACTTTATATACAATTACGTGACAACGTATAACGTTATGTATTTTTACGTTACAACGTATCACGTTATGTACTATTACGTTACAACGTATAACGTTATGTAGTATTACGTTACAACGTATAACGTTACATACTATTACGTTACATCGAATAACGTTATATTGGATCACTATATGACGTAAAACGTTATATACTATTACGTTACAACGTATAACGTTATGTAGTATTACGTTATAACGTATAACGCTATATTGGATCACTTTATGACGTATAACGTTAAATACTATTACGTAATAACGTATAACGTTATGTACTATTACGTTATAACGTATAACGTTATATTGGATCACTATATGATGTGTAACGTTAAATACTACTACTTTACAACGTATAACGTTATGTGCTATTACGTTATAATGTATAACGTTATGTACTATTACGTTATAACGTATAACGCTATATTGGATCACTATATGATGTACATCGATATGTACTATTACGTTATAACGTATAACGTTATATTGGATCACTATATGATGTATATCGTTACATACTATACGTTACAACGTATAACGTTAAGTACTATTACGTTATAACGTATAACGTTATATTAGATAACTATATGAAGTAAAACGTTATATACTATTACGTGACAACGTATAACGTTATGTATTTTTACGTTACAACGTATTACGTTATGTACTATTACGTTACAACGTATAACGTTATGTATTATTACGTTACAACGTATAACGTTATATAGTATTAGGTGATAACGTATAAAGTTATGATCTATTAAGTTACAACGTATAACATTATATTGGATCACTATATGATGTATAACGTTACATACTATTACCGTACATCGAATAACGTTTTATTGGACCACTATATGACGTAAAACGTTATATGCTATTACGTTACAACGTATAACGTTATGTATTATTATGTTACAACGTTTAACTTTATGTACTATTACGCTATAGCGTATAACGTTAAATTGGATCACTATATGATGTATAACGTTATATACTATTACGTTATAACGTATAACGTTATATTGGATCACTATATTTTGTATATCGTTATGTACTATTACATAATAACGTGTAACGTTATATTGGATCACTATATGATGTACACCGATATGTACTATTACGTTATAACGTATAACGTTATATTGGATCACTATATGATGTATATCGTTATGTACTATTACATAATAACGTGTAACGTTATATTGGATCACTATATGATGTATAACGTTACATACTATACGTTACAACGTATAATGTTATGTACTATTACGTAATAACGTATAACGCTATGTACCATTAAGTTATAACGTATAACGTTATATTGGATCGCTATATGATGTGTAATGTTATATAATATTACGTTACAACGTGAAACGTTATGTACTATTATTTTAGAACGTATGACGATATATTGGATCACTATATGATGTATAACGTTACATACTATTACGTTACATCGTATAATGTTATGTACTCTTACGTTATAACGTATAACGTTATACTAGATCACTATATGACGTAAAACGTTATATACTATTACGTTACAACGTATAACGTTATGTATTATTACGTTACAACGTATAACGTTATGTACTATTACGTTATAACGTATAACGTTATATTGGATCGCTATATGATGTGTAATGTAATATAATATTACGTTACAACGTGAAACGTTATTTACTATTATGTTAGAACGTATGACCTTATATTGGATGACTATATGATGTTTAACGTTACATACTATTACGTTACAACGTATAACGTTATTTACTATCACGTTATAACGTATAACGTTATATTAGATCACTATATGACGTAAAACGTTATATACTATTACGTTACAACGTATAACGTTATGTATTATTACGTTACAACGTATAGCGTTATGTACTATTACGTTATAACGTATAACGTTATACTAGATCACTATGTGACGTAAAACGTTATATACTATTACGTTACAACGTATAACGTTATGTATTATTACGTTACAACGTATAACGTTATGTACTATTACGTTATAACGTATAACGTTATATTGGATCGCTATATGATGTGTAATGTTATATAATATTACGTTACAACGTATAACGTTATGTATTATTACGTTATAACGTATAACGTTATATTGGATCATTATGTGATGTGTAACGTTATATACTATTACGTTACAACGTGAAACGTTATGTACTATTATGTTAGAAAGTATAACGTTATATTGGATCACTATATGATGTACAACGTTACATACTATTACGTTACAACGTATAACGTTATGTACTATTACGTTATAACGTATAACGTTATACTAGATGACTATATGACGTAAACCGTTATATACTATTACGTTACAACGTATAACGTTATGCATTATTACGTTACAACGTATAACGTTATGTACTATTACGTTATAACGTATAACGTTATACTAGATCACTATATGACGTAAAACGTTATATACTATTACGTTACAACGTATAACGTTATGCATTAATACGTTACAACGTATAACGTTATGTACTATTACGTTATAACGTATAACGTTATACTAGATCACTATATGACGTAAAACGTTATATACTATTACGTTACAACGTATAACGTTATGTATTATTACGTTACAACGTATAACGTTTTGTACTATTACGTTATAACGTATTACGTTATATTGGACCATTTTATGATGTGTAACGTCATATACTATTACTTTACAACGTGAAACGTTATGTACTATTATGTTAGAAAGTATAACGTTATATTGGATCACTGTATGATGTATAACGTTACATACTATTACGTTACAACGTATAACGTTATGTACTATTACGTTATAACGTATAACGTTATACTAGATGACTATATGACGTAAAACGTTATATACTATTACGTTACAACGTATAACGTTATGTATTATTACGTTACAACGTATAACGTTATGTACTATTACGTTATAACGTATAACGTTATACTAGATGACTATATGACGTAAAACGTTATATACTATTACGTTACAACGTATAACGTTATGTACTATTACGTTATAACGTATAACGTTATACTAGATGACTATATGACGTAAAACGTTATATACTATTACGTTACAACGTATAACGTTATGTATTATTACGTTACAACGTATAACGTTATGTACTATTACGTTACAACATATAACGTTGTGTACTATTACGTTATAACGTATAACGATATATCGGTTCACTATATGATGTATAAGGTTATGTACTATTACGTGACAACGTATAACGTTATGCATTTTTACGTTACAACGTATTACGTTATGTACTATTACGTTATTACGTATAACGTTATATTGGATCACTATATGATGTGTAACGTTAAATAATATTACGTTACAACGTGAAACGTTATGTACTAATATGTTGGAAAGTATAACGTTATATTGGATCACTATATGATGTATAACGTCACATACTATTACGTTACAACGTATAACGTTACGTACTATTACGTTATAACGTATAACGTTATATTAGATCACTATATGACGTAAAACGTTATATACTATTACGTTACAACGTATAACGTTATGTATTATTACGTTATAACGTATAACGTTATATTGGATCACTGTATGATGTGTAACGTTATATACTATTACGTTACAACGTGAAACGTTATGTACTATTATGTTAGAAAGTATAACGTTAAATTGGATCACTATATGATGTATAACGTTATATACTATTACGTTATAACGTATAACGTTATACTAGATCACTATATGACGTAAAACGTTATATACTATTACGTTACAACGTATAACGTTATCCTCTATTACGTCATAACGTATAACGCTATATTAGAATGACTATATGACGTATAACGTTAAATACTATTACTTAATAACGTATAACGCTATGTACTATTACGTTATAACGTATAACGTTATATTGGATCGCCATATGATGTGTAATGTTATATAATATTACGTTACAACGTGAAACGTTACGTACTATCATGTTAGAACGTATGACGTTATATTGGATCACTATATGATGTATAACGTTACATACTATTACGTTACAGCGTATAATGTTATGTACTATTACGTTATAACGTATAACGTTATACTAGATCACTATATGACGTAAAACGTTATATACTATTACGTTACAACGTATAACGTTATGTATTATTACGTTACAACGTATAACGTTATGTACTATTACGTTACAACATATAACGTTGTGTACTATTACGTTATAACGTATAACGATATATCGGTTCACTATATGATGTATAAGGTTATGTACTATTACGTGACAACGTATAACGTTATGTATTTTTACGTTACAACGTATAACGTTATGTACTATTACGTTATTACGTATAATATTATACTGGATCACTATTTGATGTATATCGTTACATACTATTACGTTACACCGAATAACGTTATATTGGATCACTATATGACGTAAAACGTTATATACTATTACGTTACAACGTATAACGTTATGTATTATTACGTTACAACGTATAGCGTTATGTACTATTACGTTATAACGTATAACGTTATACTAGATCACTATGTGACGTAAAACGTTATATACTATTACGTTACAACGTATAACGTTATGTATTATTACGTTACAACGTATAACGTTATGTACTATTACGTTATAACGTATAACGTTATATTGGATCGCTATATGATGTGTAATGTTATATAATATTACGTTACAACGTATAACGTTATGTATTATTACGTTATAACGTATAACGTTATATTGGATCATTATGTGATGTGTAACGTTATATACTATTACGTTACAACGTGAAACGTTATGTACTATTATGTTAGAAAGTATAACGTTAAATTGGATCACTATATGATGTATAACGTTATATACTATTACGTTATAACGTATAACGTTATACTAGATCACTATATGACGTAAAACGTTATGTACTATTACGTTACAACGTATAACGTTATGTATTATTACGTTACAACGTATACCGTTATATTGGATCACTATATGATGTATAACGTTACATACTATTACGTTACAACGTACAACGTTATGTACTATTACGTTACAACGTGTAACGTTATGTATTATTACGTTACAACGTATAACGTTATGTACTATTACGTTACAACGTATAACGTTATGTATTATAATGTTACAACGTTTAACTTTATGTACTATTACGCTATAGCGTATAACGTTAAATTGGACCACTATATGATGTATAACGTTATATACTATTACGTTATAACGTATAACGTTATATTGGATCACTATACGATGTATAACGTCACATACTATTACGTTACAACGTATAACGTTATGTACTATTACGTTATAACGTATAACGTTATACTAGATCACTATATGACGTAAAACGTTATATACTATTACGTTACAACGTATAACGTTATGTATTATTACGTTACAACGTATAACGTTATATAGTATTACGTGATAACGTATAAAGTTATGATCTATTAAGTTACAACGTATAACATTATATTGGATCACTATATGATGTATAACGTTACATACTATTACCTTACATCGGATAACGTTTTATTGGACCACTATATGACGTAAAACGTTATATACTATTACGTTATAACGTATAACGATATATTGGTTCACTATATGATGTATAAGGTTATATACTATTACGTTACAACGTATAACGTTATCCTCTATTACGTCATAACGTATAACGCTATATTAGAATGACTATATGACGTATAACGTTAAATACTATTACTTAATAACGTATAACGCTATGTACTATTACGTTATAACGTATAACGTTATATTGGATCGCTATATGATGTGTAATGTTATATAATATTACGTTACAACGAGAAACGTTACGTACTATCATGTTAGAACGTATGACGTTATATTGGATCACCATATGATGTATAACGTTACATACTATTACGTTACAGCGTATAATGTTATGTACTATTACGTTATAACGTATAACGTTATACTAGATCACTATATGACGTAAAACGTTATATACTATTACGTTACAACGTATAACGTTATGTATTATTACGTTACAACGTATAACGTTATGTACTATTACGTTACAACATATAACGTTATTTACTATCACGTTATAACGTATAACGTTATATTAGATCACTATATGACGTAAAACGTTATATACTATTACGTTACAACGTATAACGTTATGTATTATTACGTTACAAGGTATAACGTTATGTACTATTACGTTACAACATATAACGTTGTGTACTATTACGTTATAACGTATAACGATATATCGGTTCACTATATGATGTATAAGGTTATGTACTATTACGTGACAACGTATAACGTTATGTATTTTTACGTTACAACGTATAACCTTATGTACTATTACGTTATTACGTATAATATTATACTGGATCAATATTTGATGTATATCGTTACATACTATTACGTTACACCGAATAACGTTATATTGGATCACTATATGACGTAAAACGTTATATACTATTACGTTACAACGTATAACGTTATGCATTATTACGTTATAACGTATAACGTTATACTAGATCACTATATGACGTAAAACGTTATATACTATTACGTTACAACGTATAACGTTATGTATTTTTACGTTACAACGTATAACCTTATGTACTATTACGTTATTACGTATAATATTATACTGGATCAATATTTGATGTATATCGTTACATACTATTACGTTACACCGAATAACGTTATATTGGATCACTATATGACGTAAAACGTTATATACTATTACGTTACAACGTATAACGTTATGCATTAATACGTTACAACGTATAACGTTATGTACTATTACGTTATAACGTATAACGTTATACTAGATCACTATATGACGTAAAACGTTATATACTATTACGTTACAACGTATAACGTTATGTATTATTACGTTACAACGTATAACGTTATGTACTATTACGTTATAACGTATAACGTTATATTGGATCGCTATATGATGTGTAATATTATATAATATTACGTTACAACGTATAACGTTATGTATTATTACGTTATAACGTATAACGTTATATTGGACCATTATATGATGTGTAACGTTATATACTATTACGTTACAACGTGAAGCGTTATGTACTATTATGTTAGAAAGTATAACGTTATATTGGATCACTGTATGATGTATAACGTTACATACTATTACGTTACAACGTATAACGTTATGTACTATTACGTTATAACGTATAACGTTATACTAGATGACTATATGACGTAAAACGTTATATACTATTACGTTACAACGTATAACGTTATGTACTATTACGTTATAACGTATAACGTTATACTAGATGACTATATGACGTAAAACGTTATATACTATTACGTTACAACGTATAACGTTATGTATTATTACGTTACAACGTATAACGTTATGTACTATTACGTTACAACATATAACGTTGTGTACTATTACGTTATAACGTATAACGATATATCGGTTCACTATATGATGTATAAGGTTATGTACTATTACGTGACAACGTATAACGTTATGCATTTTTACGTTACAACGTATTACGTTATGTACTATTACGTTATTACGTATAACGTTATATTGGATCACTATATGATGTGTAACGTTAAATACTATTACGTTACAACGTGAAACGTTATGTACTAATATGTTGGAAAGTATAACGTTATATTGGATCACTATATGATGTATAACGTCACATACTATTACGTTACAACGTATAACGTTACGTACTATTACGTTATAACGTATAACGTTATATTAGATCACTATATGACGTAAAACGTTATATACTATTACGTTACAACGTATAACGTTATGTATTATTATGTTAGAAAGTATAACGTTAAATTGGATCACTATATGATGTATAACGTTATATGCTATTACGTTATAACGTATAACGTTATATTGGATCACTATATTTTGTATATCGTTATGTACTATTACATAATAACGTGTAACGTTATATTGGATCACTATATGATGTACATCGATATGTACTATTACGTTATATAGTATAACGTTATATTGGATCACTATATGATGTGTAACATTATATACCATTACGTTACAACGTATAACGTTATGTATTATTACGTTATAATGTATAACGTTATGTACTATCACGTTATAACGTATAACGTTATATTGGATCGCTATATGATGTGTAATGTTATATAATATTACGTTACAACGTGAAACGTTATGTACTATTATGTTAGAACGTATGACGTTATATTGGATGACTATATGATGCTTAACGTTACATACTATTGCGTTACAACGTATAACGTTATGTACTATCACGTTATAACGTATAACGTTATACTAGATCACTATATGACGTAAAACGTTATATACTATTACGTTACAACGTATAACGTTATGTATTATTACGTCTCAACGTATAAAGTTATGTACTATTACGTTATAACGTATAACGTTATGTACTATTACGTTATAACGTATAACGATATATTGGTTCACTATATGATGTATAAGGTTATATACTATTACGTTACAACGTATAACGTTGTGTAGTATTACGTTATAACGTATAACATTACATACTATTACGTTACATCGAATAACGTTATATTGGATCACTATATGACGCAAAACGTTATATACTATTACGTTATAACGTATAACGTTATCCTCTATTACGTTATAACGTATAACGCTATATTAGAATCACTATATGACGTATAACGTTAAATACTATTACGTAATAACGTATAACGCTATGTACTATTACGTTATAACGTATAACGTTATATTGGATCGCTATATGATGTGTAATGTTATATAATATTACGTTACAACGTGAAACGTTATGTACTATTATGTTAGAACGTATGACGTTATATTGGATCACTATATGATGTATAACGTCACATACTATTACGTTACAACGTATAATGTTATGTACTATTACGTTATAACGTATAACGTTATACTAGATCACTATATGACGTAAAACGTTATATACTATTACGTTACAACGTATAACGTTATGTATTATTACGTTACAACGTATAACGTTATATTGGATCACTATATGATGTATAACGTTACATACTATTACGTTACAACGTACAACGTTATGTACTATTACGTTACAACGTATAACGTTATGTATTATTACGTTACAACGTATAACGTTATGTACTATTACGTTATAACGTATAACGTTATACTAGATCACTATATGACGTAAAACGTTATATACTATTACGTTACAACGTATAACGTTATGTATTATTACGTTACAACGTATAACGTTATATAGTATTACGTGATAACGTATAAAGTTATGATCTATTAAGTTACAACGTATAACATTATATTGGATCACTATATGATGTATAACGTTACATACTATTACCTTACATCGGATAACGTTTTATTGGACCACTATATGACGTAAAACGTTATATACTATTACGTTACAACGTATAACGTTATGTATTATTACGTTACAACGTATAACGTTATGTACTATTACGTTATAACGTATAACGTTATATTGGATCGCTATATGATGTGTAATGTTATATAATATTACGTTACAACGTATAACGTTATGTATTATTACGTTATAACGTATAACGTTATATTGGATCACTATCCGATGTATAACGTCACATACTATTACGTTACAACGTATAATGTTATGTACTATTACGTTATTACGTATAATATTATACTGGATCACTATTTGATGTATATCGTTACATACTATTACGTTACACCGAATAACGTTATATTGGATCACTATATGACGTAAAACGTTATATACTATTACGTTACAACGTATAACGTTATGTATTATTACGTTACAACGTATAGCGTTATGTACTATTACGTTATAACGTATAACGTTATACTAGATCACTATGTGACGTAAAACGTTATATACTATTACGTTACAACGTATAACGTTATGTATTATTACGTTACAACGTATAACGTTATGTACTATTACGTTATAACGTATAACGTTATATTGGATTGCTATATGATGTGTAATGTTATATAATATTACGTTACAACGTATAACGTTATGGATTATTACGTTATAACGTATAACGTTATATTGGATCATTATGTGATGTGTAACGTTATATACTATTACGTTACAACGTGAAACGTTATGCATTATTACGTTACAACGTATAACGTTATGTACTATTACGTTATAACGTATAACGTTATACTAGATCACTATATGACGTAAAACGTTATATACTATTACGTTACAACGTATAACGTTATGCATTAATACGTTACAACGTATAACGTTATGTACTATTACGTTATAACGTATAACGTTATACTAGATGACTATATGACGTAAAACGTTATATACTATTACGTTACAACGTATAACGTTATGTATTATTACGTTACAACGTATAACGTTATGTACTATTACGTTATAACGTATAACGTTATACTAGATGACTATATGACGTAAAACGTTATATACTATTACGTTACAACGTATAACGTTATGTACTATTACGTTATAACGTATAACGTTATACTAGATGACTATATGACGTAAGACGTTATATACTATTACGTTACAACGTATAACGTTATGTATTATTACGTTACAACGTATAACGTTATGTACTATTACGTTACAACATATAACGTTGTGTACTATTACGTTATAACGTATAACGATATATCGGTTCACTATATGATGTATAAGGTTATGTACTATTACGTGACAACGTATAACGTTATGCATTTTTACGTTACAACGTATTACGTTATGTACTATTACGTTATTACGTATAACGTTATATTGGATCACTATATGATGTGTAACGTTAAATACTATTACGTTACAACGTGAAACGTTATGTACTAATATGTTGGAAAGTATAACGTTATATTGGATCACTATATGATGTATAACGTCACATACTATTACGTTACAACGTATAACGTTACGTACTATTACGTTATAACGTATAACGTTATATTAGATCACTATATGACGTAAAACGTTATATACTATTACGTTACAACGTATAACGTTATGTATTATTACGTTATAACGTATAACGTTATATTGGATCACTGTATGATGTGTAACGTTATATACTATTACGTTACAACGTGAAACGTTATGTACTATTATGTTAGAAAGTATAACGTTAAATTGGATCACTATATGATGTATAACGTTATATACTATTACGTTATAACGTATAACGTTATACTAGATCACTATATGACGTAAAACGTTATATACTATTACGTTACAACGTATAACGTTATCCTCTATTACGTTATAACGTATAACGCTATATTAGAATGACTATATGACGTATAACGTTAAATACTATTACTTAATAACGTATAACGCTATGTACTATTACGTTATAACGTATAACGTTATATTGGATCGCCATATGATGTGTAATGTTATATAATATTACGTTACAACGTGAAACGTTACGTACTATCATGTTAGAACGTATGACGTTATATTGGATCACTATATGATGTATAACGTTACATACTATTACGTTACAGCGTATAATGTTATGTACTATTACGTTATAACGTATAACGTTATACTAGATCACTATATGACGTAAAACGTTATATACTATTACGTTACAACGTATAACGTTATGTATTATTACGTTACAACGTATAACGTTATGTACTATTACGTTACAACATATAACGTTGTGTACTATTACGTTATAACGTATAACGATATATCGGTTCACTATATGATTTATAAGGTTATGTACTATTACGTGACAACGTATAACGTTATGTATTTTTACGTTACAACGTATAACGTTATGTACTATTACGTTATTACGTATAATATTATACTGGATCACTATTTGATGTATATCGTTACATACTATTACGTTACACCGAATAACGTTATATTGGATCACTATATGACGTAAAACGTTATATACTATTACGTTACAACGTATAACGTTATGTATTATTACGTTACAACGTATAGCGTTATGTACTATTACGTTATAACGTATAACGTTATACTAGATCACTATGTGACGTAAAACGTTATATACTATTACGTTACAACGTATAACGTTATGTATTATTACGTTACAACGTATAACGTTATGTACTATTACGTTATAACGTATAACGTTATATTGGATCGCTATATGATGTGTAATGTTATATAATATTACGTTACAACGTATAACGTTATGTATTATTACGTTATAACGTATAACGTTATATTGGATCATTATGTGATGTGTAACGTTATATACTATTACGTTACAACGTGAAACGTTATGTACTATTATGTTAGAAAGTATAACGTTAAATTGGATCACTATATGATGTATAACGTTATATACTATTACGTTATAACGCATAACGTTATACTAGATCACTATATGACGTAAAACGTTATGTACTATTACGTTACAACGTATAACGTTATGTATTATTACGTTACAACGTATAACGTTATATTGGATCACAATATGATGTATAACGTTACATACTATTACGTTACAACGTACAACGTTATGTACTATTACGTTACAACGTGTAACGTTATGTATTATTACGTTACAACGTATAACGTTATGTACTATTACGTTACAACGTATAACGTTATGTACTATTACGTTATAACGTATAACGTTATACTAGATCACTATATGACGTAAAACGTTATATACTATTACGTTACAACGTATAACGTTATGTATTATTACGTTACAACGTATAACGTTATATAGTATTACGTGATAACGTATAAAGTTATGATCTATTAAGTTACAACGTATAACATTATATTGGATCACTATATGATGTATAACGTTACATACTATTACCTTACATCGGATAACGTTTTATTGGACCACTATATGACGTAAAACGTTATATACTATTACGTTACAACGTATAACGTTATGTATTATTACGTTATAACGTATAACGTTATGTACTATTACGTTATAACGTATAACGATATATTGGTTCACTATATGATGTATAAGGTTATATACTATTACGTTACAACGTATAACGTTATCCTCTATTACGTCATAACGTATAACGCTATATTAGAATGACTATATGACGTATAACGTTAAATACTATTACTTAATAACGTATAACGGTATGTACTATTACGTTATAACGTATAACGTTATATTGGATCGCTATATGATGTGTAATGTTATATAATATTACGTTACAACGAGAAACGTTACGTACTATCATGTTAGAACGTATGACGTTATATTGGATCACCATATGATGTATAACGTTACATACTATTACGTTACAGCGTATAATGTTATGTACTATTACGTTATAACGTATAACGTTATACTAGATCACTATATGACGTAAAACGTTATATACTATTACGTTACAACGTATAACGTTATGTATTATTACGTTACAACGTATAACGTTATGTACTATTACGTTACAACATATAACGTTGTGTACTATTACGTTGTAACGTATAACGATATATCGGTTCACTATATGATGTATAAGGTTATGTACTATTACGTGACAACGTATAACGTTATGTATTTTTACGTTACAACGTATAACGTTATGTACTATTACGTTACAACATATAACGTTGTGTACTATTACGTTGTAACGTATAACGATATATCGGTTCACTATATGATGTATAAGGTTATGTACTATTACGTGACAACGTATAACGTTATGTATTTTTACGTTACAACGTATAACGTTATGTACTATTACGTTATTACGTATAATATTATACTGGATCACTATTTGATGTATATCGTTACATACTATTACGTTACACCGAATAACGTTATATTGGATCACTATATGACGTAAAACGTTATATACTATTACGTTACAACGTATAACGTTATGTATTATTACGTTACAACGTATAACGTTATGTACTATTACGGTATAACGTATAACGTTATACTAGATCACTATGTGACGTAAAACGTTATATACTATTACGTTACAACGTATAACGTTATGTATTATTACGTTACAACGTATAACGTTATGTACTATTACATTATAACGTATAACGTTATATTGGATCGCAATATGATGTGTAATGTTATATAATATTACGTTACAACGTATAACGTTATGTATTATTACGTTATAACGTATAACGTTATATTGGATCATTATGTGATGTGTAACGTTATATACTATTACGTTACAACGTGAAACGTTATGTACTATTATGTTAGAAAGTATAACGTTATATTGGATCACTATATGATGTATAACGTTACATACTATTACGTTACAACGTATAACGTTATGTACTATTACGTTATAACGTATAACGTTATACTAGATGACTATATGACGTAAAACGTTATATACTATTACGTTACAACGTATAACGTTATGTATTATTACGTTACAACGTATAACGTTATGTACTATTACGTTATAACGTATAACGTTATATTGGATCGCTATATGATGTGTAATGTTATATAATATTACGTTACAACGTGAAACGTTATGTACTATTATGTTAGAACGTATAACGTTATGTACTATTACGTTATAACGTATAACGTTATATTGGATTACTATATTTTGTATATCGTTATGTACTATTACATAATAACGTGTAACGTTATATTGGATCACTATATGATGTACATCGATATGTACTATTACCTTATAACGTATAACGTTATATTGGATCACTATATGATGTGTAACATTATATACCATTACGTTACAACGTATAACGTTATGTACTATCACGTTATAACGTATAACGTTATATTAGATCACTATGTGACGTAAAACGTTATATACTATTACGTTACAACGTATAACGTTATGTATTATTACGTTACAACGTATAACGTTATGTACTATTACGTTATAACGTATAACGTTATATTGGATCGCTATATGATGTGTAATGTTATATAATATTACGTTACAACGTGAAACGTTATGTACTATTATGTTAGAACGTATGACGTTATATTGGATGACTATATGATGTTTAACGTTACATACTATTACGTTACAACGTATAACGTTATGTACTATCACGTTATAACGTATAACGTTATATTAGATCACTTTGTGACGTAAAACGTTATATACTATTACGTTACAACGTATAACGTTATGTATTATTACGTTACAACGTATAACATTATGTACTATTACGTTACAACGTATAACGTTATGTACTATTACGTTATTACGTATAATATTATACTGGATCACTATTTGATGTATATCGTTACATACTATTACGTTACACCGAATAACGTTATATTGGATCACTATATGACGTAAAACGTTATATACTTATAAGGTTCAATAATGGGTTAATTCAGGGATCGATTCTGAAGTCTGAAAATCGAGGTTTTTTTATTATGAAATGATTGGATAAAATACAAAAGTGAACGACAATTAATATGCGACTATAACAATCAATAGCGATGATTATCTAAACGGGAAATTATAAGTCTTTGGTACGATGTTTACCTGAAAATCGAGAATCGATTTTCAACGTCCTGAGCTACCTGTCTTTCTTCTTCAGTCTTAAATCTTAAATCTTTAGTCTTTGCAATCTTAAACACTTATTCTATAGCCTTGTCTCTCTCTCTAATGTACTCTCTATCCGTCCGTCTGGAGACCACGTGCTTCTTCACTCGTCGTCCGTGCAACAAAGAAAGATCGGTCTCTCCGTTAGACACAGCCTGTCGTGCTACCCGTACAAAAAAAGAATCCCTATCCTAAAAGGACTCTAGGGATTTTACACCTCCCCTCCTCGTGCTGACAATTACGTCGTTAATTGTCTTCTCTATAAGGGGTAAGCTTACTCGAGTGGAAGAGATTCCCTTCCGATCTCCGGTTACCGTTGTCCACTTCATATATAGAGTTTGAGATTTTTCTCAAAATTTTGAAGGGTCCTTTCCTAATTTCTTCCAGCTTATTTCTATTCATTCTGTTTCCGTTGTGGGTGAAGACCATATCACCAATTTTAAATTCGTGTTCTCGTCTTTTCTTGTCGTATTTCTGTTTGTTGATTTCGAAGTTTCTTGCTGAGTTTTTAAATGCTTCTTCTCTGTCTCTTTCTAAGTTTATCTTCTTTTCTGTTATTCCCTTAGGGATGATTTCGATCATTTTCCCATACAGTAAGTAATTTGGGGCAAATCCCGTTACACTGTGTCTGGTGTTATTGTATTCTTCTACGCTTTCTTTTGCGATCTTTGTCCAGTTTCTCTTTTTTTTTTCCGAATTGATTTTGCATCTGATTCTGTTTACCAATGTCTGATTTACCCTCTCGTTTAGTCCATTGGAGGATGGACAGTCTGTCGAGGTGAAAATTAATTTAATGTTTTTCTCTCTCGCGTACTCTTGGATTTCCTTGGATGTCATTGCTGGGTATCGGTCTGCAAGGATAATTTTTATGGAGTCAGTTTCTCCTGTCGAGTTCATAAGTTTTATGATATCTTCTGCGCGTTGTGTTTTCGATGTGGACATAAAAACAGCCCTTGAAAAGTGATCTATGAGTATATGCATGTACTTCTTTGGTGAGTTGTTGTTGGAAAACCCTCCGATCGTATCGAATGACATTATTTCAAACGGTTTCCTCGCTGGTCCTAGTCTCGACATAAGCCCGATCGGTCTTCTCGTTCTGCTTTTATTCTTAATGCAAATTTCGCATTGTTTGCAGAATTTGTCGACAATTCGGTCCATATTTTTGAAATAATAAAAGGGTCGGATTTTTTTCAGTATATGATTCCTTCCAACATGACCAAAGAAATCATGCACTGTCTTTATGATATGCTCGCCAAATTCTTGTGAGACGACTATACGTTGGCATCCTTTAATATTTTTAAAAAAAATTTCTGATTTTTTTATAAGGTCTTTCGTATTTTTAATATCTTCCCTGTTTTCTTTCTGATCTCGGATTATGTCCTGTTTTTTTATAATATTCGCTACTTTCAAAACCTCTTCTTCGTCCTCAAAACTTTCTAAGACGGGGTTCCTGGATAGTGCGTCTGCCTCTATGTTGTGTTTTCCCGGTGAGTAGATGATCTTGAAGTCGTACTGCGATAAGTAGTGCATCAGGTCTCCTAAAATTTCGTCGGTTCTTGCTTTGACTCTCATTGATTCCAACGGTTTGTGGTCTGAAAGGACAGTGAAGTGCCTACCGATTAACCAATGCTGCCAGTACTGAATCGCCTCTTTGATAGCAAGACATTCAAGGTGGATTGCTTTCTTCTTTGTCTCGGTTGGTTTCAGTCTTCTCGAAAAATACGCCACCGGGTGTAACATCCCGTTATCTTGAGGTTGCTTTAGCACTGCCCCTAATCCGTCTCCACTTGCATCCGTGTAGATGAATACTTCTCTGTTGTGGTCGTATATTGAAAGGATCGGGCTTGAACAGAGGTATTCCTTAATCTTTTTAAATGCCTTTTCGCATTCTTCATTCCAGATAAATTCTGTATTTTTTCTTAGTAGATTGTGTAGCGGTTCCAGGAGCTTGCACGCGTCTTCTATAAATTTGTAATAAAAATTTATCTTTCCGAGTAGTTGCCTCACATTCTTCTTGTTTCTTGGGCGTTCGAAATCGCGTATCGCCTTTAGGTTATCTTTTCCTGGTCTCACGCCGTCTTTCTCGATAATATGGCCTAGATATTTTACCGAGTTCTCTGCAAACTTGCATTTGGCTAGTTTTAGTCTGAATCCTTCTTTCCTTATGGTTTTCATCAATTGTTCTATGTGTTTGATATGTTGGTCAAACGTCTCGGAGAAGACTAGAATATCGTCGATGTAATTCATGCAAAATTCCGCTAATCCGTTCCTTCTAAGGGTGTTTGCCAGCACTCGTTGGAAAATAGCAGGAGAGATTTTTAGTCCGAACGGTAAACATTTCCATTGCCAGTGTCCATTTTGTGTTATGAAGGCTGTCTTCTCCCGGTCCTCCTTTTTTATTGGAATTGACCAGAACGCCGAATTAATGTCAAACGTTGAGAAGAAATGGCAATTTCCCGCTTTGACTATGATATCTTCAATTCTTGGGAATGGTTGTGGTTCCGGAACTACAATTTTGTTTATCTCTCTGAAATCAATACATAGTCTATCTCTACGATTTGACTCCTTTTTAAAGGCTAGTGTCACTGGTGCTGCAAATGGTGAACTTGATTCCTCTATGAGATCATGTTCTAGTAGTTTCGTAATCTGGAATTCTATTTCTCTCTGATCTGGAATGCTACATCTGTATGGTTTCTTTGATATGTATTTATTTTCGATTAGCTTAATAGAAGCTTCTTGTGATTTCCTGGTTCCCACATCGAATTTGTGTTTAGCAAATACATCTTTATATCTCTCTATAAGTTGGCTTACCTCTGTTTTTTGTAGGTTATTTAGGTGTTCTAAGTTGTCCATAGGTTTACCCGTCTCCTTGTGCTCGGTAACGTTTACCTTTCTTCTCTGATTGTTCCTTCTTTCTTCTTTTCTATCAGCTATTATTTCCTCTTTGTCGCCTAATTTTTGGCTAACCCTCAAATTCTCGTCTTGTCTTAGTCTGAATTCCCTTATGGCGTCCAGCCCTAAGATGAGATCATATGTGAAATTATCATTGCGTACTATATACACATCTATCTCTTTCTCTATCTTGTTTATCCTCATTTTTAGTCTCGCCCGGCTACTCGTGAAGTCTTTCCCATTGATGGTTTTGAACATGCTCTTGTCTTCTTTTATGTTTGCTTTTATCTGATCAATGATCTTTTGGTTAATAAAACTTGCATTCGCTCCCGTGTCGTAGATACCTTTAATCTCTCTTTGATCATTGACTTTGACTCGCAGTTTTATCAATGGTATGTGCTTCTCCGGGCATTTTAGTTTTTTTCTTCCTCCTCATCCGATGTTCCTGCTATTTCATTTTCTGATGTGAACGCCTCCAGTGAATTTATTTGTTTGGGTTTCTTCTGGGGGTTTCTGTCTCTATTTCTACATAGTTCCACTGGGTGGAATCGGCCCGGAAAGTTCAGTGCTTCACAGATTGTGCATGGTTTTTTTTTGAATGGTGGGTTTTCCTTTTTAACCGCGTCTATCCTTCTTTCTTGTGTTTCTTTCCTTTTTCTCCAGTCTTCATGTTGTCCCAAAGTTCCTATTAGGTCATTTGTTGTCTGTATATTTTCCCTATCGATTTTGTCCTGGATTTCGATAGGTAATCCCATGACAATCAGGTGTATCCTCACCTCTTCATCCATTTTCCTTTTTACTTCCAATATTAGTCTTTCTTTCTCTATTGCATATTCTACGAGCGACCCTGAAAGGTATTTAAAGTTGTAAGCATATCGTATTGCCGACCAACCTTTATTCTTAAAAGTTTTGAGAAATGCTTCTTTCCAATCTTCCCAGTTGTGTTCTTCAGCTTTCAGTAGATTTGTTTGATACCACTTTTCTGCTGTTTTTCCTAGGTACTTTCTCAAACCTTTGATTTTTTCCTCATCGCTTTTTATTTTGTATTTTTTGCATTCCTCTTCATACTCTGCTATCCAGTTTGCGGCTTTCTGGGTTCCTTCAAACCGTTCTATATTGAAGTTTATTTCCTCTATCTCCCTCTTATCTCGTCTTTGAAGGGCCTCTAGAAGTCTTTCCATGTCCAGGTTGGGTTTTTCGATTTCCGTCTTTGTTTTTCTTGTGTAGGTTATTTCTGCTTCCTCTAAGACAATGTCTCGGAATACGAAGTTTGAATCCGTATCGGTATACAGTGCTGCTGTCTCATCGTCTATTGTGATTTTAATATTCCTATATTGGCCTACCTTGGTTAGACTGTTTGCGGTCTTTTTCACTGTTGGTAAACTAAATAATTGTTGGTGGTACTTTCTTTCTTGATATTCTGGGGGGAAAATATAGCACATTTCGTCTTCTGGTCTCCTGATAGATTCTATACTCTCTATCTTCTCCCCTTTCGCGTTCTCGATCATGACGACGCGTAGGTTAACTCTCAGCGGCATGGCGTGGCGAAAATCGATTTATAAGGTTCAATAATGGGTTAATTCAGGGATCGATTCTGAAGTCTGAAAATCGAGGTTTTTTTATTATGAAATGATTGGATAAAATACAAAAGTGAACGACAATTAATATGCGACTATAACAATCAATAGCGATGATTATCTAAACGGGAAATTATAAGTCTTTGGTACGATGTTTACCTGAAAATCGAGAATCGATTTTCAACGTCCTGAGCTACCTGTCTTTCTTCTTCAGTCTTAAATCTTAAATCTTTAGTCTTTGCAATCTTAAACACTTATTCTATAGCCTTGTCTCTCTCTCTAATGTACTCTCTATCCGTCCGTCTGGAGACCACGTGCTTCTTCACTCGTCGTCCGTGCAACAAAGAAAGATCGGTCTCTCCGTTAGACACAGCCTGTCGTGCTACCCGTACAAAAAAAGAATCCCTATCCTAAAAGGACTCTAGGGATTTTACATACTATTACGTTACAACGTGTAACGTTATGCATTATTACGTTACAACGTATAACGTTATGTACTATTACGTTATAACGTATAACGTTATACTAGATCACTATATGACGTAAAACGTTATATACTATTACGTTACAACGTATAACGTTATATAGTATTACGTGATAACGTATAAAGTTATGATCTATTAAGTTACAACGTATAACATTATATTGGATCACTATATGATGTATAACGTTACATACTATTACCTTACATCGAATAACGTTTTATTGGACCACTATATGACGTAAAACGTTATATACTATTACGTTACAACGTATAACGTTATGTATTATTATGTTACAACGTTTAACTTTATGTACTATTACGCTATAGCGTATAACGTTAAATTGGATCACTATATGATGTATAACGTTATATACTATTACGTTATAACGTATAACGTTTTATTGGATCACTATATTTTGTATATCGTTATGTACTATTAGATAATAACGTGTAACGTTATATTGGATCACTATATGATGTACATCGATATGTACTATTACGTTATAACGTATAACGTTATATTGGATCACTATATGATGTATATCGTTATGTACTATTACATAATAACGTGTAACGTTATATTGGATCGCTATATGATGTGTAATGTTATATAATATTACGTTACAACGTGAAACGTTATGTATTATTATGTTACAACGTTTAACTTTATGTACTATTACGCTATAGCGTATAACGTTAAATTGGATCACTATATGATGTATAACGTTATATACTATTACGTTATAACGTATAACGTTATATTGGATCACTACATTTTGTATATCGTTATGTACTATTACATAATAACGTGTAACGTTATATTGGATCACTATATGATGTACATCGATATGTACTATTACGTTATAACGTATAACGTTATATTGGATCACTATATGATGTATATCGTTATGTACTATTACATAATAACGTGTAACGTTATATTGGATCACTATATGATGTATAACGTTACATACTATACGTTACAACGTATAATGTTATGTACTATTACGTTATAACGTATAACGTTATACTAGATCACTATATGACGTAAAACGTTATATACTATTACGTTACAACGTATAACGTTATGTATTATTACGTTACAACGTATAACGTTATGTACTATTACGTAATAACGTATAACGCTATGTACCATTACGTTATAACGTATAACGTTATATTGGATCGCTATATGATGTGTAATGTTATATAATATTACGTTACAACGTGAAACGTTATGTACTATTATTTTAGAACGTATGACGATATATTGGATCACTATATGATGTATAACGTTACATACTATTACGTTACATCGTATAATGTTATGTACTATTACGTTATAACGTATAACGTTATACTAGATCACTATATGACGTAAAACGTTATATACTATTACGTTACAACGTATAACGTTATGTATTATTACGTTACAACGTATAACGTTATGTACTATTACGTTATAACGTATAACGTTGTATTGGATCGCTATATGATGTGTAATGTTATATAATATTACGTTACAACGTGAAACGTTATGTACTATTATGTTAGAACGTATGACGTTATATTGGATGACTATATGATGTTTAACGTTACATACTATTACGTTACAACGTATAACGTTATTTACTATCACGTTATAACGTATAACGTTATATTAGATCACTATATGACGTAAAACGTTATATACTATTACGTTACAACGTATAACGTTATGTATTATTACCTTACAAGGTATAACGTTATGTACTATTACGTTACAACATATAACGTTGTGTACTATTACGTTATAACGTATAACGATATATCGGTTCACTATATGATGTATAAGGTTATGTACTATTACGTGACAACGTATAACGTTATGTATTTTTACGTTACAACGTATACCCTTATGTACTATTACGTTATTACGTATAATATTATACTGGATCACTATTTGATGTATATCGTTACATACTATTACGTTACACCGAATAACGTTATATTGGATCACTATATGACGTAAAACGTTATATACTATTACGTTACAACGTATAACGTTATGCATTATTACGTTACAACGTATAACGTTATGTACTATTACGTTATAACGTATAACGTTATACTAGATCACTATATGACGTAAAACGTTATATACTATTACGTTACAACGTATAACGCTATGCATTATTACGTTACAACGTATAACGTTATGTACTATTACGTTATAACGTATAACGTTATACTAGATCACTATATGACGTAAAACGTTATATACTATTACGTTACAACGTATAACGTTATGTATTATTACGTTACAACGTATAACGTTATGTACTATTACGTTATAACGTATAACGTTATATTGGATCGCTATATGATGTGTAATATTATATAATATTACGTTACAACGTATAACGTTATGTATTATTACGTTATAACGTATAACGTTATATTGGACCATTATATGATGTATAACGTTACATACTATTACCTTACATCGGATAACGTTTTATTGGACCACTATATGACGTAAAACGTTATATACTATTACGTTACAACGTATAACGTTATGTACTATTACATAATAACGTGTAACGTTATATTGGATCACTATATGATGTGTAACATTATATACCATTACGTTACAACGTATAACGTTATGTACTATTACGTTATAATGTATAACGTTATGTACTATTATGTTAGAACGTATAACGTTATATTGGATGACTATATGATGTTTAACGTTATATAATATTACGTTACAACGTGAAACGTTATGTACTATTACGTTATAACGTATAACGTTATACTAAATCACTATATGACGTAAAACGTTATATACTATTACGTTACAACGTATAACGTTATGTATTATTACGTTACAACGTATAACGTTATATTGGATCACTATATGATGTATAACGTTACATACTATTACGTTACAACGTACAACGTTATGTACTATTACGTTACAACGTGTAACGTTATGTATTATTACGTTACAACGTATAACGTTATGTACTATTACGTTACAACGTATAACGTTATGTATTATAATGTTACAACGTTTAACTTTATGTACTATTACGCTATAGCGTATAACGTTAAATTGGACCACTATATGATGTATAACGTTATATACTATTACGTTATAACGTATAACGTTATATTGGATCACTATACGATGTATAACGTCACATACTATTACGTTACAACGTATAACGTTATGTACTATTACGTTATAACGTATAACGTTATACTAGATCACTATATGACGTAAAACGTTATATACTATTACGTTACAACGTATAACGTTATGTATTATTACGTTACAACGTATAACGTTATATAGTATTACGTGATAACGTATAAAGTTATGATCTATTAAGTTACAACGTATAACATTATATTGGATCACTATATGATGTATAACGTTACATACTATTACCTTACATCGGATAACGTTTTATTGGACCACTATATGACGTAAAACGTTATATACTATTACGTTACAACGTATAACGTTATGTATTATTACGTTATAGCGTATAACGTTATGTACTATTACGTTATAACGTATAACGATATATTGGTTCACTATATGATGTATAAGGTTATATACTATTACGTTACAACGTATAACGTTATCCTCTATTACGTCATAACGTATAACGCTATATTAGAATGACTATATGACGTATAACGTTAAATACTATTACTTAATAACGTATAACGCTATGTACTATTACGTTATAACGTATAACGTTATATTGGATCGCTATATGATGTGTAATGTTATATAATATTACGTTACAACGTGAAACGTTACGTACTATCATGTTAGAACGTATGACGTTATATTGGATCACTATATGATGTATAACGTTACATACTATTACGTTACAGCGTATAATGTTATGTACTATTACGTTATAACGTATAACGTTATACTAGATCACTATATGACGTAAAGCGTTATATACTATTACGTTACAACGTATAACGTTATGTATTATTACGTTACAACGTATAACGTTATGTACTATTACGTTACAACATATAACGTTGTGTACTATTACGTTGTAACGTATAACGATATATCGGTTCACTATATGATGTATAAGGTTATGTACTATTACGTGACAACGTATAACGTTATGTATTTTTACGTTACAACGTATAACGTTATGTACTATTACGTTATTTCGTATAATATTATACTGGAACACTATTTGATGTATATCGTTACATACTATTACGTTACACCGAATAACGTTATATTGGATCACTATATGACGTAAAACGTTATATACTATTACGTTACAACGTATAACGTTATGTATTATTACGTTACAACGTATAACGTTATGTACTATTACGTTATAACGTATAACGTTATACTAGATCACTATGTGACGTAAAACGTTATATACTATTACGTTACAACGTATAACGTTATGCATTATTACGTTACAACGTATAACGTTATGTACTATTACGTTATAACGTATAACGTTATAATGGATCGCTATATGATGTGTAATGTTATATAATATTACGTTACAACGTATAACGTTATGTATTATTACGTTATAACGTATAACGTTATATTGGATCATTATGTGATGTGTAACGTTATATACTATTACGTTACAACGTGAAACGTTATGTACTATTATGTTAGAAAGTATAACGTTATATTGGATCACTATATGATGTATAACGTTACATACTATTACGTTACAACGTATAACGTTATGTACTATTACGTTATAACGTATAACGTTATACTAGATGACTATATGACGTAAAACGTTATATACTATTACGTTACAACGTATAACGTTATGTATTATTACGTTACAACGTATAACGTTATGTACTATTACGTTATAACGTATAACGTTATATTGGATCGCTATATGATGTGTAATGTTATATAATATTACGTTACAACGTGAAACGTTATGTACTATTATCTTAGAACGTATAACGTTATGTACTATTACGTTATAACGTATAACGTTATATTGGATCACTATATGATGTATAACGTTATATACTATTACGTTATAACGTATAACGTTATATTGGATTACTATATTTTGTATATCGTTATGTACTATTACATAATAACGTGTAACGTTATATTGGATCACTATATGATGTACATCGATATGTACTATTACGTTATAACGTGTAACGTTATATTGGATCACTATATGATGTGTAACATTATATACCATTACGTTACAACGTATAACGTTATGTACTATCACGTTATAACGTATAACGTTATATTAGATCACTATGTGACGTAAAACGTTATATACTATTACGTTACAACGTATAACGTTATGTACTATTACGTTATTACGTATAATATTATACTGGATCACTATTTGATGTATATCGTTACATACTATTACGTTACACCGAATAACGTTATATTGCATCACTATATGACGTAAAACGTTATATACTATTACGTTACAACGTGTAACGTTATGCATTATTACGTTACAACGTATAACGTTGTGTACTATTACGTTATAACGTATAACGTTATACTAGATCACTATATGACGTAAAACGTTATATACTATTACGTTACAACGTATAACGTTATATAGTATTACGTGATAACGTATAAAGTTATGATCTATTAAGTTACAACGTATAACATTATATTGGATCACTATATGATGTATAACGTTACATACTATTAACTTACATCGAATAACGTTTTATTGGACCACTATATGACGTAAAACGTTATATACTATTACGTTACAACGTATAACGTTATGTATTATTATGTTACAACGTTTAACTTTATGTACTATTACGCTATAGCGTATAACGTTAAATTGGATCACTATATGATGTATAACGTTATATACTATTACGTTATAACGTATAACGTTTTATTGGATCACTATATTTTATATATCGTTATGTACTATTAGATAATAACGTGTAACGTTATATTGGATCACTATATGATGTACATCGATATGTACTATTACGTTATAACGTATAACGTTATATTGGATCACTATATGATGTATATCGTTATGTACTATTACATTATAACGTGTAACGTTATATTGGATCGCTATATGATGTGTAATGTTATATAATATTACGTTACAACGTGAAACGTTATGTATTATTACGTTATAACGTATAACGTTATATTGGATCATTATGTGATGTGTAACGTTATATACTATTACGTTACAACGTGAAACGTTATGTACTATTATGTTAGAAAGTATAACGTTATATTGGATCACTATATGATGTATAACGTTACATACTATTACGTTACAACGTATAACGTTATGTACTATTACGTTATAACGTATAACGTTATACTAGATGACTATATGACGTAAAACGTTATATACTATTACGTTACAACGTATAACGTTATGTATTATTACGTTACAACGTATAACGTTATGTACTATTACGTTATAACGTATAACGTTATATTGGATCGCTATATGATGTGTAATGTTATATAATATTACGTTACAACGTGAAACGTTATGTACTATTATGTTAGAACGTATAACGTTATGTACTATTACGTTATAACGTATAACGTTATATTGGATCACTATATGATGTATAACGTTATATACTATTACGTTATAACGTATAACGTTATATTGGATTACTATATTTTGTATATCGTTATGTACTATTACATAATAACGTGTAACGTTATATTGGATCACTATATGATGTACATCGATATGTACTATTACGTTATAACGTATAACGTTATATTGGATCACTATATGATGTGTAACATTATATACCATTACGTTACAACGTATAACGTTATGTACTATCACGTTATAACGTATAACGTTATATTAGATCACTATGTGACGTAAAACGTTATATACTATTACGTTACAACGTATAACGTTATGTACTATTACGTTATTACGTATAATATTATACTGGATCACTATTTGATGTATATCGTTACATACTATTACGTTACACCGAATAACGTTATATTGCATCACTATATGACGTAAAACGTTATATACTATTACGTTACAACGTGTAACGTTATGCATTATTACGTTACAACGTATAACGTTGTGTACTATTACGTTATAACGTATAACGTTATACTAGATCACTATATGACGTAAAACGTTATATACTATTACGTTACAACGTATAACGTTATATAGTATTACGTGATAACGTATAAAGTTATGATCTATTAAGTTACAACGTATAACATTATATTGGATCACTATATGATGTATAACGTTACATACTATTAACTTACATCGAATAACGTTTTATTGGACCACTATATGACGTAAAACGTTATATACTATTACGTTACAACGTATAACGTTATGTATTATTATGTTACAACGTTTAACTTTATGTACTATTACGCTATAGCGTATAACGTTAAATTGGATCACTATATGATGTATAACGTTATATACTATTACGTTATAACGTATAACGTTTTATTGGATCACTATATTTTATATATCGTTATGTACTATTAGATAATAACGTGTAACGTTATATTGGATCACTATATGATGTACATCGATATGTACTATTACGTTATAACGTATAACGTTATATTGGATCACTATATGATGTATATCGTTATGTACTATTACATTATAACGTGTAACGTTATATTGGATCGCTATATGATGTGTAATGTTATATAATATTACGTTACAACGTGAAACGTTATGTATTATTATGTTACAACGTTAAACTTTATGTACTATTACGCTATAGCGTATAACGTTAAATTGGATCACTATATGATGTATAACGTTATATACTATTACGTTATAACGTATAACGTTATATTGGATCACTATATCTTGTATATCGTTATGTACTATTACATAATAACGTGTAACGTTATATTGGATCACTATATGATGTACATCGATATGTACTATTACGTTATAACGTATAACGTTATATTGGATCACTATATGATGTATATCGTTATGTACTATTACATAATAACGTGTAACGTTATATTGGATCACTATATGATGTATAACGTTACATACTATACGTTACAACGTATAATGTTATGTACTATTACGTTATAACGTATAACGTTATACTAGAACACTATATGACGTAAAACGTTATATACTATTACGTTACAACGTATAACGTTATGTATTATTACGTTACAACGTATAACGTTATGTACTATTACGTAATAACGTATAACGCTATGTACCATTACGTTATAACGTATAACGTTATATTGGATCGCTATATGATGTGTAATGTTATATAATATTACGTTACAACGTGAAACGTTATGTACTATTATTTTAGAACGTATGACGATATATTGGATCGCTATATGATGTATAACGTTACATACTATTACGTTACATCGTATAATGTTATGTACTATTACGTTATAACGTATAACGTTATACTAGATCACTATATGACGTAAAACGTTATATACTATTACGTTACAACGTATAACGTTATGTATTATTACGTTACAAGGTATAACGTTATGTACTATTACGTTACAACATATAACGTTGTGTACTATTACGTTATAACGTATAACGATATATCGGTTCACTATATGATGTATAAGGTTATGTACTATTACGTGACTACGTATAACGTTATGTATTTTTACGTTACAACGTATAACCTTATGTACTATTACGTTATTACGTATAATATTTTACTGGATCACTATTTGATGTATATCGTTACATACTATTACGTTACACCGAATAACGTTATATTGGATCACTATATGACGTAAAACGTTATATACTATTACGTTACAACGTATAACGTTATGCATAATTACGTTACAACGTATAACGTTATGTACTATTACGTTATAACGTATAACGTTATACTAGATCACTATATGACGTAAAACGTTATATACTATTACGTTACAACGTATAACGTTATGCATTATTACGTTACAACGTATAACGTTATGTACTATTACGTTATAACGTATAACGTTATACTAGATCACTATATGACGTAAAACGTTATATACTATTACGTTACAACGTATAACGTTATGTATTATTACGTTACAACGTATAACGTTATGTACTATTACGTTATAACGTATAACGTTATATTGAATCGCTATATGATGTGTAATATTATATAATATTACGTTACAACGTATAACGTTATGTATTATTACGTTATAACGTATAACGTTATATTGGACCATTATATGATGTGTAACGTTATATACTATTACGTTACAACGTGAAACGTTATGTACTATTATGTTAGAAAGTATAACGTTATATTGGATCACTGTATGATGTATAACGTTACATACTATTACGTTACAACGTATAACGTTATGTACTATTACGTTATAACGTATAACGTTATACTAGATGACTATATGACGTACAACGTTATATACTATTACGTTACAACGTATAACGTTATGTATTATTACGTTACAACGTATAACGTTATATAGTATTACGTAATAACGTATAAAGTTATGATCTATTATGTTACAACGTATAACATTATATTGGATCACTATATGATGTATAACGTTACATACTATTACCTTACATCGGATAACGTTTTATTGGACCACTATATGACGTAAAACGTTATATACTATTACGTTACAACGTATAACGTTATGTATTATTATGTTACAACGTTTCACTTTATGTATTATTACGCTATAGCGTATAACGTTAAATTGGATCACTATATGATGTATAACGTTATATACTATTACGTTATAACGTATAACGTTATATTGGATCACTATATTTTGTATATCGTTATGTACTATTACATAATAACGTGTAACGTTATATTGGATCACTATATGATGTGTAACATTATATACCATTACGTTACAACGTATAACGTTATGTACTATTACGTTATAATGTATAACGTTATGTACTATTATGTTAGAACGTATAACGTTATATTGGATGACTATATGATGTTTAACGTTACATACTATTACGTTACAACGTATAACGTTATGTACTATCACGTTATAATGTATAACGTTATATTAGATCACTATATGACGTAAAACGTTATATACTATTACGTTACAACGTATAACGTTATGTATTATTACGTTACAACGTATAACGTTATGTACTATTACGTTACAACATATAACGTTGTGTACTATTACGTTATAACGTATAACGATATATCGGTTCACTACATGATGTATAAGGTTATGTACTATTACGTGACAACGTATAACGTTATGCATTTTTACGTTACAACGTATTACGTTATGTACTATTACGTTATTACGTATAACGTTATATTGGATCACTATATGATGTGTAACGTTAAATACTATTACGTTAGAACGTGAAACGTTATGTACTAATATGTTGGAAAGTATAACGTTATATTGGATCACTATATGATGTATAACGTCACATACTATTACGTTACAACGTATAACGTTACGTACTACTACGTTATAACGTATAACGTTATATTAGATCACTATATGACGTAAAACGTTATATACTATTACGTTACAACGTATAACGTTATATATTATTACGTTATAACGTATAACGCTATATTAGAATCACTATATGACGTATAACGTTAAATACTATTTCGTAATAACGTATAACGCTATGTACTATTACGTTATAACGTATAACGTTATACTAGATCACTATATGACGTAAAACGTTATATACTATTACGTTACAACGTATAACGTTATGTATTATTACGCTACAACGTATAATGTTATATTGGATCACTATATGAAGTATAACGTTACATACTATTACGTTACAACGTACAACGTTATGTACTATTACGTTACAACGTATAACGTTATGT
This sequence comes from Bombus terrestris, assembly GCF_910591885.1. NCBI lineage: Eukaryota > Metazoa > Arthropoda > Insecta > Hymenoptera > Apidae > Bombus > Bombus terrestris. Next base: position 13,721,704 of record NC_063273.1, on the reverse strand, counting down.
ATTATTACGTTACAACGTATAACGTTATGTAGTATTACGTTACAACGTATAACGTTATGTATTATAATGTTACAACGTTTAACTTTATGTACTATTACGCTATAGCGTATAACGTTAAATTGGACCACTATATGATGTATAACGTCACATACTATTACGTTACAACGTATAACGTCATGTACTATTACGTTATAACGTATAACGCTATATTAGAATCACTATATGACGTATAACGTTAAATACTATTACGTAATAACGTATAACGCTATGTACTATTACGTTATAACGTATAAGTTATACTAGATCACTATATGACGTAAAACGTTATATACTATTACGTTACAACGTATAACGTTATGTATTATTACGTTATAACGTATAACGTTATATTGGATCACTATACGATGTATAACGTCACATACTATTACGTTACAACGTATAACGTTATGTACTATTACGTTATAACGTATAACGTTATACTAGATCACTATATGACGTAAAACGTTATATACTATTACGTTGCAACGTATAACGTTATGTATTATTACGTTACAACGTATAACGTTATATAGTATTACGTGATAACGTATAAAGTTATGATCTGTTAAGTTACAACGTATAACATTATATTGGATCACTATATGATGTATAACGTTACATACTATTACCTTACATCGGATAACGTTTTATTGGACCACTATATGACGTAAAACGTTATATACTATTACGTTACAACGTATAAGGTTATGTATTATTACGTTATAACGTATAACGTTATGTACTATTACGTTATAACGTATAACGATATATTGGTTCACTATATGATGTATAAGGTTATATACTATTACGTTACAACGTATAACGTTATCCTCTATTACGTCATAACGTATAACGCTATATTAGAATGACTATATGACGTATAACGTTAAATACTATTACTTAATAACGTATAACGCTATGTACTATTACGTTATAACGTATAACGTTATATTGGATCGCTATATGATGTGTAATGTTATATAATATTACGTTACAACGTGAAACGTTACGTACTATCATGTTAGAACGTATGACGTTATATTGGATCACTATATGATGTATAACGTTACATACTATTACGTTACAGCGTATAATGTTATGTACTATTACGTTATAACGTATAACGTTATACTAGATCACTATATGACGTAAAACGTTATATACTATTACGTTACAACGTATAACGTTATGTATTATTACGTTACAACGTATAACGTTATGTACTATTACGGTACAACATATAACGTTGTGTACTATTACGTTATAACGTATAACGATATATCGGTTCACTATATGATGTATAAGGTTATGTACTATTACGTGACAACGTATAACGTTATGTATTTTTACGTTACAACGTATAACCTTATGTACTATTACGTTATTACGTATAATATTTTACTGGATCACTATTTGATGTATATCGTTACATACTATTACGTTACACCGAATAACGTTATATTGGATCACTATATGACGTAAAACGTTATATACTATTACGTTACAACGTATAACGTTATGCATTATTACGTTACAACGTATAACGTTATGTACTATTACGTTATAACGTATAACGTTATACTAGATCACTATATGACGTAAAACGTTATATACTATTACGTTACAACGTATAACGTTATGTATTATTACGTTACAACGTATAACGTTATGTACTATTACGTTATAACGTATAACGTTATATTGAATCGCTATATGATGTGTAATATTATATAATATTACGTTACAACGTATAACGTTATGTATTATTACGTTATAACGTATAACGTTATATTGGACCATTATATGATGTGTAAAGTTATATACTATTACGTTACAACGTGAAACGTTATGTACTATTATGTTAGAAAGTATAACGTTATATTGGATCACTGTATGATGTATAACGTTACATACTATTACGTTACAACGTATAACGTTATGTACTATTACGTTATAACGTATAACGTTATACTAGATGACTATATGACGTACAACGTTATATACTATTACGTTACAACGTATAACGTTATGTATTATTACGTTACAACGTATAACGTTATATAGTATTACGTAATAACGTATAAAGTTATGATCTATTATGTTACAACGTATAACATTATATTGGATCACTATATGATGTATAACGTTACATACTATTACCTTACATCGGATAACGTTTTATTGGACCACTATATGACGTAAAACGTTATATACTATTACGTTACAACGTATAACGTTATGTATTATTATGTTACAACGTTTCACTTTATGTATTATTACGCTATAGCGTATAACGTTAAATTGGATCACTATATGATGTATAACGTTATATACTATTACGTTATAACGTATAACGTTATATTGGATCACTATATTTTGTATATCGTTATGTACTATTACATAATAACGTGTAACGTTATATTGGATCACTATATGATGTGTAACATTATATACCATTACGTTACAACGTATAACGTTATGTACTATTACGTTATAATGTATAACGTTATGTACTATTATGTTAGAACGTATAACGTTATATTGGATGACTATATGATGTTTAACGTTACATACTATTACGTTACAACGTATAACGTTATGTACTATCACGTTATAACGTATAACGTTATATTAGATCACTATATGACGTAAAACGTTATATACTATTACGTTACAACGTATAACGTTATGTATTATTACGTTACAACGTATAACGTTATGTACTATTACGTTACAACATATAACGTTGTGTACTATTACGTTATAACGTATAACGATATATCGGTTCACTACATGATGTATAAGGTTATGTACTATTACGTTACAACGTATAACGTTACGTACTATTACGTTATAACGTATAACGTTATATTAGATCACTATATGACGTAAAACGTTATATACTATTACGTTACAACGTATAACGTTATATATTATTACGTTATAACGTATAACGCTATATTAGAATCACTATATGACGTATAACGTTAAATACTATTACGTAATAACGTATAACGCTATGTACTATTACGTTATAACGTATAACGTTATACTAGATCACTATATGACGTAAAACGTTATATACTATTACGTTACAACGTATAACGTTATGTATTATTACGCTACAACGTATAACGTTATATTGGATCACTATATGAAGTATAACGTTACATACTATTACGTTACAACGTACAACGTTATGTACTATTACGTTACAACGTATAACGTTATGTATTATTACGTTACAACGTATAACGTTATGTACTATTACGTTACAACGTATAACGTTATGTATTATAATGTTACAACGTTTCACTTTATGTACTATTACGCTATAGCGTATAACGTTAAATTGGACCACTATATGATGTATAACGTCACATACTATTACGTTACAACGTATAACGTCATGTACTATTACGTTATAACGTATAACGCTATATTAGAATCACTATATGACGTATAACGTTAAATACTATTACGTAATAACGTATAACGCTATGTACTATTACGTTATAACGTAAAACGTTATACTAGATCACTATATGACGTAAAACGTTATATACTATTACGTTACAACGTATAACGTTATGTATTATTACGTTATAACGTATAACGTTATATTGGATCACTATACGATGTGTAATGTTATATAATATTACGTTACAACGTGAAACGTTACGTACTATCATGTTAGAACGTATGACGTTATATTGGATCACTATATGATGTATAACGTTACATACTATTACGTTACAACGTATAACGTTATGTATTATTACGTTATAACGTATAACGTTATGTACTATTACGTTATAACGTATAACGCTATATTAGAATCACTATATGACGTATAACGTTAAATACTATTACGTAATAACGTATAACGCTATGTACTATTACGTTATAACGTATAACGTTATACTAGATCACTATATGACGTAAAACGTTATATACTATTACGTTACAACGTATAACGTTATGTATTATTACGTTATAACGTATAACGATATATCGGTTCACTACATGATGTATAAGGTTATGTACTATTACGTTACAACGTATAACGTTACGTACTATTACGTTATAACGTATAACGTTATATTAGATCACTATATGACGTAAAACGTTATATACTATTACGTTGCAACGTATAACGTTATGTATTATTACGTTACAACGTATAACGTTATATAGTATTACGTGATAACGTATAAAGTTATGATCTATTAAGTTACAACGTATAACATTATATTGGATCGCTATATGATGTATAACGTTACATACTATTACCTTACATCGGATAACGTTTTATTGGACCACTATATGACGTAAAACGTTATATACTATTACGTTACAACGTATAACGTTATGTATTATTACGTTATAACGTATAACGTTATTTACTATTACGTTATAACGTATAACGATATATTGGTTCACTATATGATGTATAAGGTTATATCCTATTACGTTACAACGTATAACGTTATCCTCTATTACGTCATAACGTATAACGCTATATTAGAATGACTATATGACGTATAACGTTAAATACTATTACTTAATAACGTATAACGCTATGTACTATTACGTTATAACGTATAACGTTATATTGGATCGCTATATGATGTGTAATGTTATATAATATTACGTTACAACGTGAAACGTTACGTACTATCATGTTAGAACGTATGACGTTATATTGGATCACTATATGATGTATAACGTTACATACTATTACGTTACAGCGTATAATGTTATGTACTATTACGTTATAACGTATAACGTTATACTAGTTCACTATATGACGTAAAACGTTATATACTATTACGTTACAACGTATAACGTTATGTATTATTACGTTACAACGTATAACGTTATGTACTATTACGTTACAACATATAACGTTGTGTACTATTACGTTATAACGTATAACGATATATCGGTTCACTATATGATGTATAAGGTTATGTACTATTACGTGACAACGTATAACGTTATGTATTTTTACGTTACAACGTATAACGTTATGTACTATTACGTTATTACGTATAATATTATACTGGATCACTATTTGATGTATATCGTTACATACTATTACGTTACACCGAATAACGTTATATTGGATCACTATATGACGTAAAACGTTATATACTATTACGTTACAACGTATAACGTTATGTATTATTACGTTACAACGTATAACGTTATGTACTATTACGTTATAACGTATAACGTTATATTAGATCACTATGTGACGTAAAACGTTATATACTATTACGTTACAACGTATAACGTTATGTATTATTACGTTACAACGTATAACGTTATGTACTATTACGTTATAACGTATAACGTTATATTGGATCGCTATATGATGTGTAATGTTATATAATATTACGTTACAACGTATAACGTTATGTATTATTACGTTATAACGTATAACGTTATATTGGATCATTATGTGATGTGTAACGTTATATACGATTACGTTACAACGTGAAACGTTATGTACTATTATGTTAGAAAGTATAACGTTATATTGGATCACTATATGATGTATAACGTTACATACTATTACGTTACAACGTATAACGTTATGTACTATTACGTTATAACGTATAACGTTATATTGGATCGCTATATGATGTGTAATGTTATATAATATTACGTTACAACGTGAAACGTTATGTACTATTATGTTAGAACGTATAACGTTATGTACTATTACGTTATAACGTATAACGTTATATTGGATCACTATATGATGTATAACGTTATATACTATTACGTTATAACGTATAACGTTATATTGGATTACTATATTTTGTATATCGTTATGTACTATTACATAATAACGTGTAACGTTATATTGGATCACTATATGATGTACATCGATATGTACAATTACGTCATAACGTATAACGTTATATTGGATCACTATATGATGTGTAACATTATATACCATTACGTTACAACGTATAACGTTATGTATTATTACGTTATAACGTATAACGTTATACTAGATCACTATATGACGTAAAACGTTATATACTATTACGTTACAACGTATAACGTTATGTATTATTACGTTACAACGTATAACGTTATATAGTATTACGTGATAACGTATAAAGTTATGATCTATTAAGTTACAACGTATAACATTATATTGGATCACTATATGATGTATAACGTTACATACTATTACCTTACATCGGATAACGTTTTATTGGACCACTATATGACGTAAAACGTTATATACTATTACGTTACAACGTATAACGTTATGTATTATTACGTTATAACGTATAACGTTATGTACTATTACGTTATAACGTATAACGATATATTGGTTCACTATATGATGTATAAGGTTATATACTATTACGTTACAACGTATAACGTTATCCTCTATTACGTCATAACGTATAACGCTATATTAGAATGACTATATGACGTATAACGTTAAATACTATTACTTAATAACGTATAACGCTATGTACTATTACGTTATAACGTATAACGTTATATTGGATCGCTATATGATGTGTAATGTTATATAATATTACGTTACAACGTGAAACGTTACGTACTATCATGTTAGAACGTATGACGTTATATTGGATCACTATATGATGTATAACGTTACATACTATTACGTTACAACGTATAACGTTATGTATTATTACGTTACAACGTATAACGTTATGTACTATTACGTTACAACATATAACGTTGTGTACTATTACGTTATAACGTATAACGATATATCGGTTCACTATATGATGTATAAGGTTATGTACTATTACGTGACAACGTATAACGTTATGTATTTTTACGTTACAACGTATAACGTTATACTAGATCACTATATGACGTAAAACGTTATATACTATTACGTTACAACGTATAACGTTATGTATTATTACGATACAACATATAACGTTGTGTACTATTACGTTATAACGTATAACGATATATCGGTTCACTATATGATGTATAAGGTTATGTACTATTACGTGACAACGTATAACGTTACGTATTTTAACGTTACAACGTATTACGTTATGTACTATTACGTTACAGCGTATAACGTTATGTACTATTACGTTATTACGTATAATATTATATTGGATCACTATATGATGTATAACGTTACATACTATTACCTTACATCGAATAACGTTATATTGGACCTCTATATGACGTAAAACGTTATATACTATTACGTTACAACGTATAACGTTATATAGGATGACTATATGATGTTTAACGTTACATACTATTACGTTACAACGTATAACGTTATGTATTATTACGTTATAACGTATAACGTTATATTGGATCACTATATGATGTGTACCGTTATATACTATTACGTTACAACGTGAAACGTTATGTACTATTATGTTAGAAAGTATAACGTTATATTGGATCACTATTTGATGTATAACGTTACATACTATTACGTTACATCGAATAACGTTATATTGGATCACTGTATAATGTATATCGTTAAATACTATTACGTTACAACGTGAAACGTTATGTACTATTATGTTGGAAAGTATAACGTTATATTGGATCACTATATGATGTATAACGTCACATACTATTATGTTACAACGTATAACGTTATGTACTATTACGTTATAACGTATAACGTTATATTATATCACTATATGACGCAAAACGTTATATACTATTACGTTACAACGTATAACGTTATGTACTATTACGTTATAACGTATAACGTTATACTAGATCACTATATGACGTAAAACGTTATATACTATTACGTTACAACGTATAACGTTATGTACTATTACGTTACAACATATAACGTTGTGTACTATTACGTTATAACGTATAACGATATATCGGTTCACTATATGATGTATAACGTTATGTATTATTACGTTATAACGTATAACGTTATGTACTATTACGTTATAACGTATAACGATATATTGGTTCACTATATGATGTATAAGGTTATATACTATTACGTTACAACGTATAGCGTTATCCTCTATTACGTCATAACGTATAACGCTATATTAGAATGACTATATGACGTATAACGTTAAATACTATTACTTAATAACGTATAACGTTATGTACTATTACGTTATAACGTATAACGTTATACTAGATCACTATATGACGTAAAACGTTATATACTATTACGTTACAACGTATAACGTTATGTATTATTACGTTACAACGTATAACGTTATGTACTATTACGTTACAACATATAACGTTGTGTACTATTACGTTATAACGTATAACGATATATCGGTTCACTATATGATGTATAAGGTTATGTACTATTACGTGACAACGTATAACGTTATGTATTTTTACGTTACAACGTATAACGTTATGTACTATTACGTTATTACGTATAATATTATACTGGATCACTATTTGATGTATATCGTTACATACTATTACGTTACACCGAATAACGTTATATTGGATCACTATATGACGTAAAACGTTATATACTATTACGTTACAACGTATAACGTTATGTATTATTACGTTACAACGTATAACGTTATGTACTATTACGTTATAACGTATAACGTTATACTAGATCACTATGTGACGTAAAACGTTTTATACTATTACGTTACAACGTATAACGTTATGTATTATTACGTTACAACGTATAACGTTATGTACTATTACGTTATAACGTATAACGTTATATTGGATCGCTATATGATGTGTAATGTTATATAATATTACGTTACAACGTATAACGTTATGTATTATTACGTTATAACGTATAACGTTATATTGGATCATTATGTGATGTGTAACGTTTTATACTATTACGTTACAACGTGAAACGTTATGTACTATTATGTTAGAAAGTATAACGTTATATTGGATCACTATATGATGTATAACGTTACATACTATTACGTTACAACGTATAACGTTATGTACTATTACGTTATAACTTATAACGTTATACTAGATGACTATATGACGTAAAACGTTATATACTATTACGTTACAACGTATAACGTTATGTATTACTACGTTACAACGTATAACGTTATGTACTATTACGTTATAACGTATAACGTTATACTGGATCGCTATATGATGTGTAATGTTATATAATATTGCGTTACAACGTGAAACGTTATGTACTATTATGTTAGAACGTATAACGTTATGTACTATTACGTTATAACGTATAACGTTATATTGGATCACTATATGATGTATAATGTTATATACTATTACGTTATAACGTATAACGTTATATTGGATTACTATATTTTGTATATCGTTATGTACTATTACATAATAACGTGTAACGTTATATTGGATCACTATATGATGTACATCGGTATGTACTATTACGTCATAACGTATAACGTTATATTGGATCACTATATGATGTGTAACATTATATACCATTACGTTACAACGTATAACATTATGTACTATTACGTTATAACGTATAACGTTATATTAGATCACTATGTGACGTAAAACGTTATATACTATTACGTTACAACGTATAACGTTATGTATTATTACGTTACAACGTATAACGTTATGTACTATTACGTTACAACGTATAACGTTATGTACTATTACGTTATTACGTATAATATTATACTGGATCACTATTTGATGTATATTGTTACATACTATTACGTTACACCGAATAACGTTATATTGGATCACTATATGACGTAAAACGTTATATACTATTACGTTACAACGTGTAACGTTATGCATTATTACGTTACAACGTATAACGTTATGTACTATTACGTTATAACGTATAACGTTATATACTATTACGTTACAACGTATAACGTTATATAGTATTACGTGATAACGTATAAAGTTATGATCTATTAAGTTACAACGTATAACATTACATTGGATCACTATATGATGTATAACGTTACATACTATTACCTTACATCGAATAACGTTTTATTGGACCACTATATGACGTAAAACGTTATATACTATTACGTTATAACGTATAACGTTATGTATTATTATGTTACAACGTTTAACTTTATGTACTATTACGCTATAGCGTATAACGTTAAATTGGATCACTATATGATGTATAACGTTATATACTATTACGTTATAACGTATAACGTTTTATTGGATCACTATATTTTGTATATCGTTATGTACTATTGGATAATAACGTGTAACGTTATATTGGATCACTATATGATGTACATCGATATGTACTATTACGTTATAACGTATAACGTTATATTGGATCACTATATGATGTATATCGTTATGTACTACTACATAATAACGTGTAACGTTATATTAGATCACTATATGATGTATAACGTTATATACTATTACGTAATAACGTACAACGTTATGTACTATTACGTTACGACGTGTAACGTTATGTATTATTACGTTACAACGTATAACGTTATGTACTATTACGTTACAACGTATAACGTTATGTATTATAATGTTACAACGTTTAACTTTATGTACTATTACGCTATAGCGTATAACGTTAAATTGGACCACTATATGATGTATAACGTTATATACTATTACGTTATAACGTATAACGTTATACTAGATCACTATATGACGTAAAACGTTATATACTATTACGTTACAACGTATAACGTTATGTATTATTACGTTACAACGTATAACGTTATATAGTATTACGTGATAACGTATAAAGTTATGATCTATTAAGTTACAACGTATAACATTATATTGGATCACTATATGATGTATAACGTTACATACTATTACCTTACATCGGATAACGTTTTATTGGACCACTATATGACGTAAAACGTTATATACTATTACGTTACAACGTATAACGTTATGTATTATTACGTTATAACGTATAACGTTATGTACTATTACGTTATAACGTATAACGATATATTGGTTCACTATATGATGTATAAGGTTATATACTATTACGTTACAACGTATAACGTTATCCTCTATTACGTCATAACGTATAACGCTATATTAGAATGACTATATGACGTATAACGTTAAATACTATTACTTAATAACGTATAACGCTATGTACTATTACGTTATAACGTATAACGTTATATTGGATCGCTATATGATGTGTAATGTTATATAATATTACGTTACAACGTGAAACGCTACGTACTATCATGTTAGAACGTATGACGTTATATTGGATCACTATATGATGTATAACGTTACATACTATTACGTTACAGCGTATAACGTTATGTACTATTACGTTATAACGTATAACGTTATACTAGATCACTATGTGACGTAAAACGTTATATACTATTACGTTACAACGTATAACGTTATGTATTATTACGTTACAACGTATAACGTTATGTACTATTACGTTATAACGTATAACGTTATATTGGATCGCTATATGATGTGTAATGTTATATAATATTACGTTACAACGTATAACGTTATGTATTATTACGTTATAACGTATAACGTTATATTGGATCATTATGTGATGTGTAACGTTATATACTATTACGTTACAACGTGAAACGTTATGTACTATTATGTTAGAAAGTATAACGTTATATTGGATCACTATATGATGTATAACGTTACATACTATTACGTTACAACGTATAACGTTATGCACTATTACGTTATAACGTATAACGTTATACTAGATGACTATATGACGTAAAACGTTATATACTATTACGTTACGACGTATAACGTTATGTATTATTACGTTACAACGTATAACGTTATGTACTATTACGTTATAACGTATAACGTTATATTGGATCGCTATATGATGTGTAATGTTATATAATATTACGTTACAACGTGAAACGTTATGTACTATTATGTTAGAACGTATAACGTTATGTACTATTACGTTATAACGTATAACGTTATATTGGATCACTATATGATGTATAACGTTATATACTATTACGTTATAACGTATAACGTTATATTGGATTACTATATTTTGTATATCGTTATGTACTATTACATAATAACGTGTAACGTTATATTGGATCACTATATGATGTACATCGATATGTACTATTACGTTATAACGTACAACGTTATATTGGATCACTATATGATGTGTAACATTATATACCATTACGTTACAACGTATAACGTTATGTACTATCACGTTATAACGTATAACGTTATATTAGATCACTATGTGACGTAAAACGTTATATACTATTACGTTACAACGTATAACGTTATGTACTATTACGTTATTACGTATAATATTATACTGGATCACTATTTGATGTATATCGTTACATACTATTACGTTACACCGAATAACGTTATATTGCATCACTATATGACGTAAAACGTTATATACTATTACGTTACAACGTGTAACGTTATGCATTATTACGTTACAACGTATAACGTTGTGTACTATTACGTTATAACGTATAACGTTATACTAGATCACTATATGACGTAAAACGTTATATACTATTACGTTACAACGTATAACGTTATATAGTATTACGTGATAACGTATAAAGTTATGATCTATTAAGTTACAACGTATAACATTATATTGGATCACTATATGATGTATAACGTTACATACTATTAACTTACATCGAATAACGTTTTATTGGACCACTATATGACGTAAAACGTTATATACTATTACGTTACAACGTATAACGTTATGTATTATTATGTTACAACGTTTAACTTTATGTACTATTACGCTATAGCGTATAACGTTAAATTGGATCACTATATGATGTATAACGTTATATACCATTACGTTATAACGTATAACGTTTTATTGGATCACTATATTTTATATATCGTTATGTACTATTAGATAATAACGTGTAACGTTATATTGGATCACTATATGATGTACATCGATATGTATTATTACGTTATAACGTATAACGTTATATTGGAACACTATATGATGTATAGCGTTATGTACTATTACATTATAACGTGTAACGTTATATTGGATCGCTATATGATGTGTAATGTTATATAATATTACGTTACAACGTGAAACGTTATGTACTATTATGTTAGAACGTATAACGTTATGTACTATTACGTTATAACGTATAACGTTATATTGGATCACTATATGATGTATAACGTTATATACTATTACGTTATAACGTATAACGTTATATTGGATTACTATATTTTGTATATCGTTATGTACTATTACATAATAACGTGTAACGTTATATTGGATCACTATATGATGTACATCGATATGTACAATTACGTCATAACGTATAACGTTATATTGGATCACTATATGATGTGTAACATTATATACCATTACGTTACAACGTATAACGTTATGTATTATTACGTTATAACGTATAACGTTATACTAGATCACTATATGACGTAAAACGTTATATACTATTACGTTACAACGTATAACGTTATGTATTATTACGTTACAACGTATAACGTTATATAGTATTACGTGATAACGTATAAAGTTATGATCTATTAAGTTACAACGTATAACATTATATTGGATCACTATATGATGTATAACGTTACATACTATTACCTTACATCGGATAACGTTTTATTGGACCACTATATGACGTAAAACGTTATATACTATTACGTTACAACGTATAACGTTATGTATTATTACGTTATAACGTATAACGTTATGTACTATTACGTTATAACGTATAACGATATATTGGTTCACTATATGATGTATAAGGTTATATACTATTACGTTACAACGTATAACGTTATCCTCTATTACGTCATAACGTATAACGCTATATTAGAATGACTATATGACGTATAACGTTAAATACTATTACTTAATAACGTATAACGCTATGTACTATTACGTTATAACGTATAACGTTATATTGGATCGCTATATGATGTGTAATGTTATATAATATTACGTTACAACGTGAAACGTTACGTACTATCATGTTAGAACGTATGACGTTATATTGGATCACTATATGATGTATAACGTTACATACTATTACGTTACAACGTATAACGTTATGTATTATTACGTTACAACGTATAACGTTATGTACTATTACGTTACAACATATAACGTTGTGTACTATTACGTTATAACGTATAACGATATATCGGTTCACTATATGATGTATAAGGTTATGTACTATTACGTGACAACGTATAACGTTATGTATTTTTACGTTACAACGTATAACGTTATACTAGATCACTATATGACGTAAAACGTTATATACTATTACGTTACAACGTATAACGTTATGTATTATTACGATACAACATATAACGTTGTGTACTATTACGTTATAACGTATAACGATATATCGGTTCACTATATGATGTATAAGGTTATGTACTATTACGTGACAACGTATAACGTTACGTATTTTAACGTTACAACGTATTACGTTATGTACTATTACGTTACAGCGTATAACGTTATGTACTATTACGTTATTACGTATAATATTATATTGGATCACTATATGATGTATAACGTTACATACTATTACCTTACATCGAATAACGTTATATTGGACCTCTATATGACGTAAAACGTTATATACTATTACGTTACAACGTATAACGTTATATAGGATGACTATATGATGTTTAACGTTACATACTATTACGTTACAACGTATAACGTTATGTATTATTACGTTATAACGTATAACGTTATATTGGATCACTATATGATGTGTACCGTTATATACTATTACGTTACAACGTGAAACGTTATGTACTATTATGTTAGAAAGTATAACGTTATATTGGATCACTATTTGATGTATAACGTTACATACTATTACGTTACATCGAATAACGTTATATTGGATCACTGTATAATGTATATCGTTAAATACTATTACGTTACAACGTGAAACGTTATGTACTATTATGTTGGAAAGTATAACGTTATATTGGATCACTATATGATGTATAACGTCACATACTATTATGTTACAACGTATAACGTTATGTACTATTACGTTATAACGTATAACGTTATATTATATCACTATATGACGCAAAACGTTATATACTATTACGTTACAACGTATAACGTTATGTACTATTACGTTATAACGTATAACGTTATACTAGATCACTATATGACGTAAAACGTTATATACTATTACGTTACAACGTATAACGTTATGTACTATTACGTTACAACATATAACGTTGTGTACTATTACGTTATAACGTATAACGATATATCGGTTCACTATATGATGTATAACGTTATGTATTATTACGTTATAACGTATAACGTTATGTACTATTACGTTATAACGTATAACGATATATTGGTTCACTATATGATGTATAAGGTTATATACTATTACGTTACAACGTATAGCGTTATGTATTTTTACGTTACAACGTATAACGTTATGTACTATTACGTTACAACATATAACGTTGTGTACTATTACGTTATAACGTATAACGATATATCGGTTCACTATATGATGTATAAGGTTATGTACTATTACGTGACAACGTATAACGTTATGTATTTTTACGTTACAACGTATAACGTTATACTAGATCACTATATGACGTAAAACGTTATATACTATTACGTTACAACGTATAACGTTATGTATTATTACGTTATAACGTATAACGTTATGTACTATTACGTTATAACGTATAACGATATATTGGTTCACTATATGATGTATAAGGTTATATACTATTACGTTACAACGTATAACGTTATCCTCTATTACGTCATAACGTATAACGCTATATTAGAATGACTATATGACGTATAACGTTAAATACTATTACTTAATAACGTATAACGTTATGTACTATTACGTTATAACGTATAACGTTATACTAGATCACTATATGACGTAAAACGTTATATACTATTACGTTACAACGTATAACGTTATGTATTATTACGTTACAACGTATAACGTTATGTACTATTACGTTACAACATATAACGTTGTGTACTATTACGTTATAACGTATAACGATATATCGGTTCACTATATGATGTATAAGGTTATGTACTATTACGTGACAACGTATAACGTTATGTATTTTTACGTTACAACGTATAACGTTATGTACTATTACGTTATTACGTATAATATTATACTGGATCACTATTTGATGTATATCGTTACATACTATTACGTTACACCGAATAACGTTATATTGGATCACTATATGACGTAAAACGTTATATACTATTACGTTACAACGTATAACGTTATACTAGATCACTATATGACGTAAAACGTTATATACTATTACGTTACAACGTATAACGTTATGTATTATTACGTTATAACGTATAACGTTATGTACTATTACGTTATAACGTATAACGATATATTGGTTCACTATATGATGTATAAGGTTATATACTATTACGTTACAACGTATAACGTTATCCTCTATTACGTCATAACGTATAACGCTATATTAGAATGACTATATGACGTATAACGTTAAATACTATTACTTAATAACGTATAACGTTATGTACTATTACGTTATAACGTATAACGTTATACTAGATCACTATATGACGTAAAACGTTATATACTATTACGTTACAACGTATAACGTTATGTATTATTACGTTACAACGTATAACGTTATGTACTATTACGTTACAACATATAACGTTGTGTACTATTACGTTATAACGTATAACGATATATCGGTTCACTATATGATGTATAAGGTTATGTACTATTACGTGACAACGTATAACGTTATGTATTTTTACGTTACAACGTATAACGTTATGTACTATTACGTTATTACGTATAATATTATACTGGATCACTATTTGATGTATATCGTTACATACTATTACGTTACACCGAATAACGTTATATTGGATCACTATATGACGTAAAACGTTATATACTATTACGTTACAACGTATAACGTTATGTATTATTACGTTACAACGTATAACGTTATGTACTATTACGTTATAACGTATAACGTTATACTAGATCACTATGTGACGTAAAACGTTTTATACTATTACGTTACAACGTATAACGTTATGTATTATTACGTTACAACGTATAACGTTATGTACTATTACGTTATAACGTATAACGTTATATTGGATCGCTATATGATGTGTAATGTTATATAATATTACGTTACAACGTATAACGTTATGTATTATTACGTTATAACGTATAACGTTATATTGGATCATTATGTGATGTGTAACGTTTTATACTATTACGTTACAACGTGAAACGTTATGTACTATTATGTTAGAAAGTATAACGTTATATTGGATCACTATATGATGTATAACGTTACATACTATTACGTTACAACGTATAACGTTATGTACTATTACGTTATAACTTATAACGTTATACTAGATGACTATATGACGTAAAACGTTATATACTATTACGTTACAACGTATAACGTTATGTATTACTACGTTACAACGTATAACGTTATGTACTATTACGTTATAACGTATAACGTTATACTGGATCGCTATATGATGTGTAATGTTATATAATATTGCGTTACAACGTGAAACGTTATGTACTATTATGTTAGAACGTATAACGTTATGTACTATTACGTTATAACGTATAACGTTATATTGGATCACTATATGATGTATAACGTTATATACTATTACGTTATAACGTATAACGTTATATTGGATTACTATATTTTGTATATCGTTATGTACTATTACATAATAACGTGTAACGTTATATTGGATCACTATATGATGTACATCGGTATGTACTATTACGTCATAACGTATAACGTTATATTGGATCACTATATGATGTGTAACATTATATACCATTACGTTACAACGTATAACATTATGTACTATTACGTTATAACGTATAACGTTATATTAGATCACTATGTGACGTAAAACGTTATATACTATTACGTTACAACGTATAACGTTATGTATTATTACGTTACAACGTATAACGTTATGTACTATTACGTTACAACGTATAACGTTATGTACTATTACGTTATTACGTATAATATTATACTGGATCACTATTTGATGTATATTGTTACATACTATTACGTTACACCGAATAACGTTATATTGGATCACTATATGACGTAAAACGTTATATACTATTACGTTACAACGTGTAACGTTATGCATTATTACGTTACAACGTATAACGTTATGTACTATTACGTTATAACGTATAACGTTATACTAGATCACTATATGACGTAAAACGTTATATACTATTACGTTACAACGTATAACGTTATATAGTATTACGTGATAACGTATAAAGTTATGATCTATTAAGTTACAACGTATAACATTACATTGGATCACTATATGATGTATAACGTTACATACTATTACCTTACATCGAATAACGTTTTATTGGACCACTATATGACGTAAAACGTTATATACTATTACGTTATAACGTATAACGTTATGTATTATTATGTTACAACGTTTAACTTTATGTACTATTACGCTATAGCGTATAACGTTAAATTGGATCACTATATGATGTATAACGTTATATACTATTACGTTATAACGTATAACGTTTTATTGGATCACTATATTTTGTATATCGTTATGTACTATTGGATAATAACGTGTAACGTTATATTGGATCACTATATGATGTACATCGATATGTACTATTACGTTATAACGTATAACGTTATATTGGATCACTATATGATGTATATCGTTATGTACTACTACATAATAACGTGTAACGTTATATTAGATCACTATATGATGTATAACGTTATATACTATTACGTAATAACGTACAACGTTATGTACTATTACGTTACGACGTGTAACGTTATGTATTATTACGTTACAACGTATAACGTTATGTACTATTACGTTACAACGTATAACGTTATGTATTATAATGTTACAACGTTTAACTTTATGTACTATTACGCTATAGCGTATAACGTTAAATTGGACCACTATATGATGTATAACGTTATATACTATTACGTTATAACGTATAACGTTATACTAGATCACTATATGACGTAAAACGTTATATACTATTACGTTACAACGTATAACGTTATGTATTATTACGTTACAACGTATAACGTTATATAGTATTACGTGATAACGTATAAAGTTATGATCTATTAAGTTACAACGTATAACATTATATTGGATCACTATATGATGTATAACGTTACATACTATTACCTTACATCGGATAACGTTTTATTGGACCACTATATGACGTAAAACGTTATATACTATTACGTTACAACGTATAACGTTATGTATTATTACGTTATAACGTATAACGTTATGTACTATTACGTTATAACGTATAACGATATATTGGTTCACTATATGATGTATAAGGTTATATACTATTACGTTACAACGTATAACGTTATCCTCTATTACGTCATAACGTATAACGCTATATTAGAATGACTATATGACGTATAACGTTAAATACTATTACTTAATAACGTATAACGCTATGTACTATTACGTTATAACGTATAACGTTATATTGGATCGCTATATGATGTGTAATGTTATATAATATTACGTTACAACGTGAAACGCTACGTACTATCATGTTAGAACGTATGACGTTATATTGGATCACTATATGATGTATAACGTTACATACTATTACGTTACAGCGTATAACGTTATGTACTATTACGTTATAACGTATAACGTTATACTAGATCACTATGTGACGTAAAACGTTATATACTATTACGTTACAACGTATAACGTTATGTATTATTACGTTACAACGTATAACGTTATGTACTATTACGTTATAACGTATAACGTTATATTGGATCGCTATATGATGTGTAATGTTATATAATATTACGTTACAACGTATAACGTTATGTATTATTACGTTATAACGTATAACGTTATATTGGATCATTATGTGATGTGTAACGTTATATACTATTACGTTACAACGTGAAACGTTATGTACTATTATGTTAGAAAGTATAACGTTATATTGGATCACTATATGATGTATAACGTTACATACTATTACGTTACAACGTATAACGTTATGCACTATTACGTTATAACGTATAACGTTATACTAGATGACTATATGACGTAAAACGTTATATACTATTACGTTACGACGTATAACGTTATGTATTATTACGTTACAACGTATAACGTTATGTACTATTACGTTATAACGTATAACGTTATATTGGATCGCTATATGATGTGTAATGTTATATAATATTACGTTACAACGTATAACGTTATGTATTATTACGTTATAACGTATAACGTTATATTGGATCATTATGTGATGTGTAACGTTATATACTATTACGTTACAACGTGAAACGTTATGTATTATTACGTTATAACGTATAACGTTATATTGGATCACTATATGATGTATAACGTTATATACTATTACGTTATAACGTATAACGTTATATTGGATTACTATATTTTGTATATCGTTATGTACTATTACATAATAACGTGTAACGTTATATTGGATCACTATATGATGTACATCGATATGTACTATTACGTTATAACGTATAACGTTATATTGGATCACTATATGATGTGTAACATTATATACCATTACGTTACAACGTATAACGTTATGTACTATCACGTTATAACGTATAACGTTATATTAGATCACTATGTGACGTAAAACGTTATATACTATTACGTTACAACGTATAACGTTATGTACTATTACGTTATTACGTATAATATTATACTGGATCACTATTTGATGTATATCGTTACATACTATTACGTTACACCGAATAACGTTATATTGCATCACTATATGACGTAAAACGTTATATACTATTACGTTACAACGTGTAACGTTATGCATTATTACGTTACAACGTATAACGTTGTGTACTATTACGTTATAACGTATAACGTTATACTAGATCACTATATGACGTAAAACGTTATATACTATTACGTTACAACGTATAACGTTATATAGTATTACGTGATAACGTATAAAGTTATGATCTATTAAGTTACAACGTATAACATTATATTGGATCACTATATGATGTATAACGTTACATACTATTAACTTACATCGAATAACGTTTTATTGGACCACTATATGACGTAAAACGTTATATACTATTACGTTACAACGTATAACGTTATGTATTATTATGTTACAACGTTTAACTTTATGTACTATTACGCTATAGCGTATAACGTTAAATTGGATCACTATATGATGTATAACGTTATATACTATTACGTTATAACGTATAACGTTTTATTGGATCACTATATTTTATATATCGTTATGTACTATTAGATAATAACGTGTAACGTTATATTGGATCACTATATGATGTACATCGATATGTATTATTACGTTATAACGTATAACGTTATATTGGAACACTATATGATGTATAGCGTTATGTACTATTACATTATAACGTGTAACGTTATATTGGATCGCTATATGATGTGTAATGTTATATAATATTACGTTACAACGTGAAACGTTATGTATTATTATGTTACAACGTTAAACTTTATGTACTATTACGCTATAGCGTATAACGTTAAATTGGATCACTATATGATGTATAACGTTATATACTATTACGTTATAACGTATAACGTTATATTGGATCACTATATCTTGTATATCGTTATGTACTATTACATAATAACGTGTAACGTTATATTGGATCACTATATGATGTACATCGATATGTACTATTACGTTATAACGTATAACGTTATATTGGATCACTATATGATGTATATCGTTATGTACTATTACATAATAACGTGTAACGTTATATTGGATCACTATATGATGTATAACGTTACATACTATACGTTACAACGTATAATGTTATGTACTATTACGTAATAACGTATAACGCTATGTACCATTACGTTATAACGTATAACGTTATATTGGATCGCTATATGATGTGTAATGTTATATAATATTACGTTACAACGTGAAACGTTATGTACTATTATGTTAGAACGTATAACGTTATGTACTATTACGTTATAACGTATAACGTTATATTGGATCGCTATATGATGTGTAATGTTATATAATATTACGTTACAACGTGAAACGTTATGTACTATTACGTTATAACGTATAACGTTATATTGGATCGCTATATGATGTGTAATGTTATATAATATTACGTTACAACGTGAACCGTTATGTACTATTATGTTAGAACGTATAACGTTATGTACTATTACGTTATAACGTATAACGTTATATTGGATCACTATATGATGTATAACGTTATATACTATTACGTTATAACGTATAACGTTATATTGGATTACTATATTTTGTATATCGTTATGTACTATTACATAATAACGTGTAACGTTATATTGGATCACTATATGATGTACATCGATATGTACAATTACGTCATAACGTATAACGTTATATTGGATCACTATATGATGTGTAACATTATATACCATTACGTTACAACGTATAACGTTATGTATTATTACGTTATAACGTATAACGTTATACTAGATCACTATATGACGTAAAACGTTATATACTATTACGTTACAACGTATAACGTTATGTATTATTACGTTACAACGTATAACGTTATATAGTATTACGTGATAACGTATAAAGTTATGATCTATTAAGTTACAACGTATAACATTATATTGGATCACTATATGATGTATAACGTTACACACTATTACCTTACATCGGATAACGTTTTATTGGACCACTATATGACGTAAAACGTTATATACTATTACGTTACAACGTATAACGTTATGTATTATTACGTTATAACGTATAACGTTATGTACTATTACGTTATAACGTATAACGATATATTGGTTCACTATATGATGTATAAGGTTATATACTATTACGTTACAACGTATAACGTTATCCTCTATTACGTCATAACGTATAACGCTATATTAGAATGACTATATGACGTATAACGTTAAATACTATTACTTAATAACGTATAACGCTATGTACTATTACGTTATAACGTATAACGTTATATTGGATCGCTATATGATGTGTAATGTTATATAATATTACGTTACAACGTGAAACGTTACGTACTATCATGTTAGAACGTATGACGTTATATTGGATCACTATGTGATGTATAACGTTACATACTATTACGTTACAACGTATAACGTTATGTATTATTACGTTACAACGTATAACGTTATGTACTATTACGTTACAACATATAACGTTGTGTACTATTACGTTATAACGTATAACGATATATCGGTTCACTATATGATGTATAAGGTTATGTACTATTACGTGACAACGTATAACGTTATGTATTTTTACGTTACAACGTATAACGTTATACTAGATCACTATATGACGTAAAACGTTATATACTATTACGTTACAACGTATAACGTTATGTATTATTACGTTATAACGTATAACGTTATGTACTATTACGTTATAACGTATAACGATATATTGGTTCACTATATGATGTATAAGGTTATATACTATTACGTTACAACGTATAACGTTATCCTCTATTACGTCATAACGTATAACGCTATATTAGAATGACTATATGACGTATAACGTTAAATACTATTACTTAATAACGTATAACGTTATGTACTATTACGTTATAACGTATAACGTTATACTAGATCACTATATGACGTAAAACGTTATATACTATTACGTTACAACGTATAACGTTATGTATTATTACGTTACAACGTATAACGTTATGTACTATTACGTTACAACATATAACGTTGTGTACTATTACGTTATAACGTATAACGATATATCGGTTCACTATATGATGTATAAGGTTATGTACTATTACGTGACAACGTATAACGTTATGTATTTTTACGTTACAACGTATAACGTTATGTACTATTACGTTATTACGTATAATATTATACTGGATCACTATTTGATGTATATCGTTACATACTATTACGTTACACCGAATAACGTTATATTGGATCACTATATGACGTAAAACGTTATATACTATTACGTTACAACGTATAACGTTATGTATTATTACGTTACAACGTATAACGTTATGTACTATTACGTTATAACGTATAACGTTATACTAGATCACTATGTGACGTAAAACGTTTTATACTATTACGTTACAACGTATAACGTTATGTATTATTACGTTACAACGTATAACGTTATGTACTATTACGTTATAACGTATAACGTTATATTGGATCGCTATATGATGTGTAATGTTATATAATATTACGTTACAACGTATAACGTTATGTATTATTACGTTATAACGTATAACGTTATATTGGATCATTATGTGATGTGTAACGTTTTATACTATTACGTTACAACGTGAAACGTTATGTACTATTATGTTAGAAAGTATAACGTTATATTGGATCACTATATGATGTATAACGTTACATACTATTACGTTACAACGTATAACGTTATGTACTATTACGTTATAACTTATAACGTTATACTAGATGACTATATGACGTAAAACGTTATATACTATTACGTTACAACGTATAACGTTATGTATTACTACGTTACAACGTATAACGTTATGTACTATTACGTTATAACGTATAACGTTATACTGGATCGCTATATGATGTGTAATGTTATATAATATTGCGTTACAACGTGAAACGTTATGTACTATTATGTTAGAACGTATAACGTTATGTACTATTACGTTATAACGTATAACGTTATATTGGATCACTATATGATGTATAACGTTATATACTATTACGTTATAACGTATAACGTTATATTGGATTACTATATTTTGTATATCGTTATGTACTATTACATAATAACGTGTAACGTTATATTGGATCACTGTATGATGTACATCGGTATGTACTATTACGTCATAACGTATAACGTTATATTGGATCACTATATGATGTGTAACATTATATACCATTACGTTACAACGTATAACATTATGTACTATCACGTTATAACGTATAACGTTATATTAGATCACTATGTGACGTAAAACGTTATATACTATTACGTTACAACGTATAACGTTATGTATTATTACGTTACAACGTATAACGTTATGTACTATTACGTTACAACGTATAACGTTATGTACTATTACGTTATTACGTATAATATTATACTGGATCACTATTTGATGTATATTGTTACATACTATTACGTTACACCGAATAACGTTATATTGGATCACTATATGACGTAAAACGTTATATACTATTACGTTACAACGTGTAACGTTATGCATTATTACGTTACAACGTATAAGGTTATGTACTATTACGTTATAACGTATAACGTTATACTAGATCACTATATGACGTAAAACGTTATATACTATTACGTTACAACGTATAACGTTATATAGTATTACGTGATAACGTATAAAGTTATGATCTATTAAGTTACAACGTATAACATTATATTGGATCACTATATGATGTATAACGTTACATACTATTACCTTACATCGAATAACGTTTTATTGGACCACTATATGACGTAAAACGTTATATACTATTACGTTACAACGTATAACGTTATGTATTATTATGTTACAACGTTTAACTTTATGTACTATTACGCTATAGCGTATAACGTTAAATTGGATCACTATATGATGTATAACGTTATATACTATTACGTTATAACGTATAACGTTTTATTGGATCACTATATTTTGTATATCGTTATGTACTATTGGATAATAACGTGTAACGTTATATTGGATCACTATATGATGTACATCGATATGTACTATTACGTTATAACGTATAACGTTATATTGGATCACTATATGATGTATATCGTTATGTACTACTACATAATAACGTGTAACGTTATATTAGATCACTATATGATGTATAACGTTATATACTATTACGTAATAACGTATAACGTTATGTACTATTACGTTATAACGTATAACGTTATATTAGAATCACTATATGACGTATAACGTTAAATACTATTACGTAATAACGTATAACGCTATGTACTATTACGTTATAACGTATAACGTTATATTGTATCGCTATATGATGTGTAATGTTATATAATATTACGTTACAACGTGAAACGTTATGTACTATTATGTTAGAACGTATGACGTTATATTGGATGACTATATGATGTTTAACGTTTCATACTATTACGTTACAACGTATAACGTTATGTACTATCACGTTATAACGCATAACGTTATATTAGATCACTATATGACGTGAAACGTTATATACTATTACGTTACAACGTATAACGTTATGTATTATTACGTTACAACGTATAACGTTATGTACTATTACGTTACAACATATAACGTTGTGTACTATTACGTTATAACGTATAACGATATATCGGTTCACTATATGATGTATAAGGTTATGTACTATTACGTGACAACGTATAACGTTATGCATTTTTACGTTACAACGTATAACGTTATGTACTATTACGTTATTACGTATAATATTATACTGGATCACTATTTGATGTATATCGTTACATACTATTACGTTACACCGAATAACGTTATATTGGATCACTATATGACGTAAAACGTTATATACTATTACGTTACAACGTATAATGTTATGTACTATTACGTTATAACGTATAACGTTATACTAGATCACTATATGACGTAAAACGTTATATACTATTACGTTACAACGTATAACGTTATGTACTATTACGTTATAACGTATAACGTTATATTGGATCGCTATATGATGTGTAACGTTACATACTATTACGTTACAACGTATAACGTTATGTACTATTACGTTATAACGTATAACGTTATACTAGATCACTATATGACGTAAAACGTTATATACTATTACGTTACAACATATAACGTTATGTATTATTACGTTACAACGTATAACGTTATGTACTATTACGTTATAACGTATAACGTTATACTAGATCACTATATGACGTAAAACGTTATATACTATTAGGTTACAACGTATAACGTTATGTATTATTACGTTACAACGTATAACGTTATGTACTATTACGTTATAACGTATAACGTTATATTGGATCGCTATATGATGTGCAACGTTACATACTATTACGTTACAACGTATAACGTTATGTACTATTACGTTATAACGTATAACGTTATACTAGATCACTATATGACGTAAAACGTTATATACTATTACGTTACAACGTATAACGTTATGTATTATTACGTTACAACGTATAACGTTATATAGTATTACGTGATAACGTATAAAGTTATGATCTATTAAGTTACAACGTATAACATTATATTGGATCACTATATGATGTATAACGTTACATACTATTACCTTACATCGAATAACGTTTTATTGGACCACTATATGACGTAAAACGTTATATACTATTACGTTACAACGTATAACGTTATGTATTATTATGTTACAACGTTTAACTTTATGTACTATTACGCTATAGCGTATAACGTTAAATTGGATGACTATATGATGTATAAGGTTATATACTATTACGTTACAACGTATAACGTTATATTGGATCACTATATGATGTATATCGTTATGTACTATTACATAATAACGTGTAACGTTATATTGGATCACTATATGATGTATAACGTTATATACTATTACGTAATAACGTATAACGTTATGTACTATTACGTTATAACGTATAACGTTATATTGGATCACTATATGATGTGTAACGTTATATACTATTACGTTACAACGTGAAACGTTATATACTATTATGTTAGAAAGTATAACGTTATATTGGATCACTATATGATGTATAACGTTACATACTATTACGTTACAACGTATAATGTTATATACTATTACGTTATAACGTATAACGTTATACTAGATCACTATATGACGTAAAAAGTTATATACTATTACGTTACAACGTATAACGTTATGTATTATTACGTTACAACGTATAACGTTATGTACTATTACGTTATAACGTATAACGTTATATTGGATCGCTATATGATGTGTAATGTTATATAATATTACGTTACAACGTGAAACGTTATGTACTATTATGTTAGAACGTATGACGTTATGTACTATCACGTTATAACGTATAACGTTATATTAGATCACTATATGACGTAAAACGTTATATACTATTACGTTACAACGTATAACGTTATGTATTATTACGTTACAACGTATAAGGTTATGTACTATTACGTTACAACATATAACGTTGTGTACTATTACGTTATAACGTATAACGATATATCGGTTCACTATATGATGTATAAGGTTATATACTATTACGTAATAACGTATAACGTTATGTACTATTACGTTATAACGTATAACGTTATATTGGATCACTATATGATGTGTAACGTTACATACTATTACGTTACAACGTATAACGTTATGTACTATTACGTTATAACGTATAACGTTATATTGGATCACTATATGATGTGTAGCGTTACATACTATTACGTTACAGCCTATAACGTTATGTAGTATTACGTTATAACGTATAACGTTACATACTATTACGTTACATCGAATAACGTTATATTGGATCACTATATGACGTAAAACGTTATATACTATTACGTTACAACGTATAACGTTATCCTCTATTACGTTATAACGTATAACGCTATATTAGAATCACTATATGACGTATAACGTTAAATACTATTACGTAATAACGTATAACGCTATGTACTATTACGTTATAACGTATAACGTTATATTGGATCGCTATATGATGTGTAATGTTATATAATATTACGTTACAACGTGAAACGTTATGTACTATTATGTTAGAACGTATGACGTTATATTGGATGACTATATGATGTTTAACGTTTCATACTATTACGTTATAACGTATAACGTTATGTACTATCACGTTATAACGTATAACGTTATATTAGATCACTATATGACGTAAAACGTTATATACTATTACGTTACAACGTATAACGTTATGTATTATTACGTTACAACGTATAACGTTATGTACTATTACGTTACAACATATAACGTTGTGTACTATTACGTTATAACGTATAACGATATATCGGTTCACTATATGATGTATAAGGTTATGTACTATTACGTGACAACGTATAACGTTATGCATTTTTACGTTACAACGTATAACGTTATGTACTATTACGTTATTACGTATAATATTATACTGGATCACTATTTGATGTATATCGTTACATACTATTACGTTACACCGAATAACGTTATATTGGATCACTATATGACGTAAAACGTTATATACTATTACGTTACAACGTATAATGTTATGTACTATTACGTTATAACGTATAACGTTATACTAGATCACTATATGACGTAAAACGTTATATACTATTACGTTACAACGTATAACGTTATGTATTATTACGTTACAACGGATAACGTTATGTACTATTACGTTATAACGTATAACGTTATATTGGATCGCTATATGATGTGTAACGTTACATACTATTACGTTACAACGTATAACGTTATGTACTATTACGTTATAACGTATAACGTTATACTAGATCACTATATGACGTAAAACGTTATATACTATTACGTTACAACGTATAACGTTATGTATTATTACGTTACAACGTATAACGTTATGTACTATTACGTTATAACGTATAACGTTATACTAGATCACTATATGACGTAAAACGTTATATACTATTAGGTTACAACGTATAACGTTATGTATTATTACGTTACAACGTATAACGTTATGTACTATTACGTTATAACGTATAACGTTATATTGGATCGCAATATGATGTGCAACGTTACATACTATTACGTTACAACGTATAACGTTATGTACTATTACGTTATAACGTATAACGTTATACTAGATCACTATATGACGTAAAACGTTATATACTATTACGTTACAACGTATAACGTTATGTATTATTACGTTACAACGTATAACGTTATATAGTATTACGTGATAACGTATAAAGTTATGATCTATTAAGTTACAACGTATAACATTATATTGGATCACTATATGATGTATAACGTTACATACTATTACCTTACATCGAATAACGTTTTATTGGACCACTATATGACGTAAAACGTTATATACTATTACGTTACAACGTATAACGTTATGTATTATTATGTTACAACGTTTAACTTTATGTACTATTACGCTATAGCGTATAACGTTAAATTGGATGACTATATGATGTATAAGGTTATATACTATTACGTTACAACGTATAACGTTATATTGGATCACTATATGATGTATATCGTTATGTACTATTACATAATAACGTGTAACGTTATATTGGATCACTATATGATGTATAACGTTATATACTATTACGTAATAACGTATAACGTTATGTACTATTACGTTATAACGTATAACGTTATATTGGATCACTATATGATGTGTAACGTTATATACTATTACGTTACAACGTGAAACGTTATATACTATTATGTTAGAAAGTATAACGTTATATTGGATCACTATATGATGTATAACGTTACATACTATTACGTTACAACGTATAATGTTATATACTATTACGTTATAACGTATAACGTTATACTAGATCACTATATGACGTAAAAAGTTATATACTATTACGTTACAACGTATAACGTTATGTATTATTACGTTACAACGTATAACGTTATGTACTATTACGTTATAACGTATAACGTTATATTGGATCGCTATATGATGTGTAATGTTATATAATATTACGTTACAACGTGAAACGTTATGTACTATTATGTTAGAACGTATGACGTTATGTACTATCACGTTATAACGTATAACGTTATATTAGATCACTATATGACGTAAAACGTTATATACTATTACGTTACAACGTATAACGTTATGTATTATTACGTTACAACGTATAACGTTATGTACTATTACGTTACAACATATAACGTTGTGTACTATTACGTTATAACGTATAACGATATATCGGTTCACTATATGATGTATAAGGTTATATACTATTACGTAATAACGTATAACGTTATGTACTATTACGTTATAACGTATAACGTTATATTGGATCACTATATGATGTGTAACGTTACATACTATTACGTTACAACGTATAACGTTATGTACTATTACGTTATAACGTATAACGTTATATTGGATCACTATATGATGTGTAGCGTTACATACTATTACGTTACAGCCTATAACGTTATGTAGTATTACGTTATAACGTATAACGTTACATACTATTACGTTACATCGAATAACGTTATATTGGATCACTATATGACGTAAAACGTTATATACTATTACGTTACAACGTATAACGTTATCCTCTATTACGTTATAACGTATAACGCTATATTAGAATCACTATATGACGTATAACGTTAAATACTATTACGTAATAACGTATAACGCTATGTACTATTACGTTATAACGTATAACGTTATATTGGATCGCTATATGATGTGTAATGTTATATAATATTACGTTACAACGTGAAACGTTATGTACTATTATGTTAGAACGTATGACGTTATATTGGATGACTATATGATGTTTAACGTTTCATACTATTACGTTATAACGTATAACGTTATGTACTATCACGTTATAACGTATAACGTTATATTAGATCACTATATGACGTAAAACGTTATATACTATTACGTTACAACGTATAACGTTATGTATTATTACGTTACAACGTATAACGTTATGTACTATTACGTTATAACGTATAACGTTATATTGGATCGCTATATGATGTATAACGTTACATACTATTACGTTACAACGTATAACGTTATGTATTATTACGTTACAACGTATAACGTTATGTACTATTACGTTACAACATATAACGTTGTGTACTATTACGTTATAACGTATAACGATATATCGGTTCACTATATGATGTATAAGGTTATGTACTATTACGTGACAACGTATAACGTTATGCATTTTTACGTTACAACGTACAACGTTATGTACTATTACGTTATTACGTATAATATTATACTGGATCACTATTTGATGTATATCGTTACATACTATTACGTTACACCGAATAACGTTATATTGGATCACTATATGACGTAAAACGTTATATACTATTACGTTACAACGTATAACGTTATGCATTATTACGTTACAACGTATAACGTTATGTACTATTACGTTATAACGTATAACGTTATACTAGATCACTATATGACGTAAAACGTTATATACTATTACGTTACAACGTATAACGTTATGTATTATTACGTTACAACGTATAACGTTATGTACTATTACGTTATAACGTATAACGTTATATTGGATCGCTATATGATGTGTAACGTTACATACTATTACGTTACAACGTATAACGTTATGTACTATTACGTTATAACGTATAACGTTATGTACTATTACGTTATAACGTATAACGTTATTCTAGATCACTATATGACGTAAAACGTTATATACTATTACGTTACAACGTATAACGTTATGTATTATTACGTTACAACGTATAACGTTATGTACTATTACGTTATAACGTATAACGTTATATTGGATCGCTATATGATGTGTAACGTTACATACTATTACGTTACAACGTATAACGTTATGTACTATTACGTTATAACGTATAACGTTATACTAGATCACTATATGACGTAAAACGTTATATACTATTACGTTACAACGTATAACGTTGTGTATTATTACGTTACAACGTATAACGTTATATAGTATTACGTGATAACGTATAAAGTTATGATCTATTAAGTTACAACGTATAACGTTATGTATTATTACGTTACAACGTATAACGTTATGTACTATTACGTTATAACGTATAACGTTATATTGGATCGCTATATGATGTGTAACGTTACATACTATTACGTTACAACGTATAACGTTATGTACTATTACGTTATAACGTATAACGTTATACTAGATCACTATATGACGTAAAACGTTATATACTATTACGTTACAACGTATAACGTTATGTATTATTACGTTACAACGTATAACGTTATGTACTATTACGTTATAACGTATAACGTTATACTAGATCACTATATGACGTAAAACGTTATATACTATTACGGTACAACGTATAACGTTATGTATTATTACGTTACAACGTATAACGTTATGTACTATTACGTTATTACGTATAACGTTATATTGGATCGCTATATGATGTGTAACGTTACATACTATTACGTTACAACGTATAAAGTTATGTACTATTACGTTATAACGTATAACGTTATACTAGATCACTATATGACGTAAAACGTTATATACTATTACGTTACAACGTATAACGTTATGTATTATTACGTTACAACGTATAACGTTATATAGTATTACGTGATAACGTATAAAGTTATGATCTATTAGGTTACAACGTATAACATTATATTGGATCACTATATGATGTATAACGTTACATACTATTACCTTACATCGAATAACGTTTTATGGGACCACTATATGACGTAAAACGTTATATACTATTACGTTACAACGTATAACGTTATGTATTATTATGTTACAACGTTTAACTTTATGTACTATTACGCTATAGCGTATAACGTTAAATTGGATGACTATATGATGTATAACGTTATATACTATTACGTTATAACGTATAACGTTTTATTGGATCACTATATTTTGTATATCGTTATGCACTATTCGATAATAACGTGTAACGTTATATTGGATCACTATATGATGTACATCGATATGTACTATTACGTTATAACGTATAACGTTATGTACTATTACGTTATAACGTATAACGCTATATTAGAATCACTATATGACGTATAACGTTAAATACTATTACGTAATAACGTATAACGCTATGTACTATTACGTTATAACGTATAACGTTATATTGGATCGCTATATGATGTGTAATGTTATATAATATTACGTTACAACGTGAAACGTTATGTACTATTATGTTAGAACGTATGACGTTATATTGGATGACTATATGATGTTTAACGTTTCATACTATTACGTTATAACGTATAACGTTATGTACTATCACGTTATAACGTATAACGTTATATTAGATCACTATATGACGTAAAACGTTATATACTATTACGTTACAACGTATAACGTTATGTATTATTACGTTACAACGTATAACGTTATGTACTATTACGTTATAACGTATAACGTTATATTGGATCGCTATATGATGTGTAACGTTACATACTATTACGTTACAACGTATAACGTTATGTATTATTACGTTACAACGTATAACGTTATGTACTATTACGTTACAACATATAACGTTGTGTACTATTACGTTATAACGTATAACGATATATCGGTTCACTATATGATGTATAAGGTTATGTACTATTACGTGACAACGTATAACGTTATGCATTTTTACGTTACAACGTATAACGTTATGTACAATTACGTTATTACGTATAATATTATACTGGATCACTATTTGATGTATATCGTTACATACTATTACGTTACACCGAATAACGTTATATTGGATCACTATATGACGTAAAACGTTATATACTATTACGTTACAACGTATAACGTTATGCATTATTACGTTACAACGTATAACGTTATGTACTATTACGTTATAACGTATAACGTTATACTAGATCACTATATGACGTAAAACGTTATATACTATTACGTTACAACGTATAACGTTATGTATTATTACGTTACAACGTATAACGTTATGTACTATTACGTTATAACGTATAACGTTATATTGGATCGCTATATGATGTGTAACGTTACATACTATTACGTTGCAACGTATAACGTTATGTACTATTACGTTATAACGTATAACGTTATGTACTATTACGTTATAACGTATAACGTTATACTAGATCACTATATGACGTAAAACGTTATATACTATTACGGTACAACGTATAACGTTATGTATTATTACGTTACAACGTATAACGTTATGTACTATTACGTTATAACGTATAACGTTATATTGGATCGCTATATGATGTGTAACGTTACATACTATTACGTTACAACGTATAACGTTATGTACTATTACGTTATAACGTATAACGTTATACTAGATCACTATATGACGTAAAACGTTATATACTATTACGTTACAACGTATAACGTTATGTATTATTACGTTACAACGTATAACGTTATGTACTATTACGTTATAACGTATAACGTTATACTAGATCACTATATGACGTAAAACGTTATATACTATTACGGTACAACGTATAACGTTATGTATTATTACGTTACAACGTATAACGTTATGTACTATTACGTTATAACGTATAACGTTATATTGGATCGCTATATGATGTGTAACGTTACATACTATTACGTTACAACGTATAACGTTATGTACTATTACGTTATAACGTATAACGTTATACTAGATCACTATATGACGTAAAACGTTATATACTATTACGTTACAACGTATAACGTTATGTATTATTACGTTACAACGTATAACGTTATATAGTATTACGTGATAACGTATAAAGTTATGATCTATTAGGTTACAACGTATAACATCATATTGGATCACTATATGATGTATAACGTTACATACTATTACCTTACATCGAATAACGTTTTATGGGACCACTATATGACGTAAAACGTTATATACTATTACGTTACAACGTATAACGTTATGTATTATTATGTTACAACGTTTAACTTTATGTACTATTCGATAATAACGTGTAACGTTATATTGGATCACTATATGATCTACATCGATATGTACTATTACGTTATAACGTATAACGTTATATTGGATCACTATATGATGTATATCGTTATGTACTATTACATAATAACGTGTAACGTTATATTGGATCACTATATGATGTATAACGTTATATACTATTACGTAATAACGTATAACGTTATGTACTATTACGTTATAACGTATAACGTTATATTGGATCACTATATGATGTGTAACGTTATATACTATTACGTTACAACGTGAAACGTTTTATACTATTATGTTAGAAAGTATAACGTTATATTGGATCACTATATGATGTATAACGTTACATACTATTACGTTACAACGTATAATGTTATATACTATTACGTTATAACGTATAACGTTATACTAGATCACTACATGACGTAAAACGTTATATACTATTACGTTACAACGTATAACGTTATGTATTATTACGTTACAACGTATAACGTTATGTACTATTACGTTATAACGTATAACGTTATATTGGATCACTATATGATGTGTAATGTTATATAATATTACGTTACAACGTGAAACGTTATGTACTATTATGTTAGAACGTATGACGTTATATTGGATGACTATATGATGTTTAACGTTACATACTATTACGTTACAACGTATAACGTTATGTACTATCACGTTATAACGTATAACGTTATATTAGATCACTATATGACGTAAAACGTTATATACTATTACGTTACAACGTATAACGTTATGTATTATTACGTTACAACGTATAACGTTATGTACTATTACGTTACAACATATAACGTTGTGTACTATTACGTTATAACCTATAACGATATATCGGTTCACTATATGATGTATAAGGTTATGTACTATTACGTGACAACGTATAACGTTATGTATTTTTACGTTACAACGTATAACGTTATGTACTATTACGTTATTACGTATAATATTATACTGGATCACTATTTGATGTATATCGTTACATACTATTACGTTACACCGAATAACGTTATATTGGATCACTATATGACGTAAAACGTTATATAGTATTACGTTACAACGTATAACGTTATATAGTATTACGTTACAACGTATAACGTTATGCATTATTACGTTACAACGTATAACGTTATGTACTATTACGTTATAACGTATAACGTTATACTAGATCACTATATGACGTAAAACGTTATATACTATTACGTTACAACGTATAACGTTATGTATTATTACGTTACAACGTATAACGTTATGTACTATTACGTTATAACGTATAACGTTATACTAGATCACTATATGACGTAAAACGTTATATACTATTACGTTACAACGTATAACGTTATGTATTATTACGTTACAACGTATAACGTTATGTACTATTACGTTATAACGTATAACGTTATATTCGATCGCTATATGATGTGTAACGTTACATACTATTACGTTACAACGTATAACGTTAAGTACTATTACGTTATAACGTATAACGTTATACTAGATCCCTATATGACGTAAAACGTTATATACTATTACGTTACAACGTATAACGTTATGTATTATTACGTTACAACGTATAACGATATATAGTATTACGTGATAACGTATAAAGTTATGATCTATTAAGTTGCAACGTATAACACTATATTGGATCACTATATGATGTATAACGTTACATACTATTACCTTACATCGAATAACGTTTTATTGGACCACTATATGACGTAAAACGTTATATACTATTACGTTACAACGTATAACGTTATGTATTATTATGTCACAACGTTTAACTTTATGTACTATTACGCTATAGCGTATAACGTTAAATTGGATCACTATATGATGTATAACGTTATATACTATTACGTTATAAAGTATAACGTTTTATTGGATCACTATATTTTGTATATCGTTATGTACTATTACATAATAACGTGTAACGTTATATTGGATCACTATATGATGTACATCGATATGTACTATTACGTTATAACGTATAACGTTATATTGGATCACTATATGATGTATATCGTTATGTACTATTACATAATAACGTGTAACGTTATGTTGGATCACTATATGATGTATAACGTTATATACTATTACGTAATAACGTATAACGTTATGTACTATTACGTTATAACGTATAACGTTATATTGGATCACTATATGATGTGTAACGTTATATACTATTACGTTACATCGAATAACGTTATATTGGATCACTATATGACGTAAAACGTTATATTCTATTACGTTACAACGTATAACGTTATCCTCTATTACGTTATAACGTATAACGCTATATTAGAATCACTATATGACGTATAACGTTAAATACTATTACGTAATAACGTATAACGCTATGTACTATTACGTTATAACGTATAACGTTATATTGGATCGCTATATGATGTGTAATGTTATATAATATTACGTTACAACGTGAAAAGATATGTACTATTAAGTTAGAACGTATGACGTTATATTGGATCACTATATGATGTATAACGTTACATACTATTACGTTACAACGTATAATGTTATGTACTATTACGTTACAACGTATAACGTTATGCATTATTACGTTACAACGTATAACGTTATGTACTATTACGTTATAACGTATAACGTTATACTAGATCACTATATGACGTAAAACGTTATATACTATTACGTTACAACGTATAACGTTATGTATTATTACGTTACAACGTATAACGTTATGTACTATTACGTTATAACGTATAACGTTATATTGGATCGCTATATGATGTGTAACGTTACATACTATTACGTTGCAACGTATAACGTTATGTACTATTACGTTATAACGTATAACGTTATGTACTATTACGTTATAACGTATAACGTTATACTAGATCACTATATGACGTAAAACGTTATATACTATTACGTTACAACGTATAACGTTATGTATTATTACGTTACAACGTATAACGTTATGTACTATTACGTTATAACGTATAACGTTATATTGGATCGCTATATGATGTGTAACGTTATATACTATTACGTTACAACGTATAACGTTATGTATTATTACGTTACAACGTATAACGTTATGTACTATTACGTTATAACGTATAACGTTATATTGGATCGCTATATGATGTGTAACGTTACATACTATTACGTTACAACGTATAACGTTATGTACTATTACGTTATAACGTATAACGTTATACCAGATCACTATATGACGTAAAACGTTATATACTATT